>NC_057812.1:34512267-34564050 GCF_018294505.1 Triticum aestivum
TTGTAAATACTCAAATTATCTCACAAATTATGACACTCAAAAGGCAGGAAGTAAGGAACCGAGATATCATATGGCATATAATGGTGGTGATCTTCAATGGAAGCATCCACGTGCGCATGTTGACCAGAACACTGACGATAACACTGCATATTGACCGGGCACAAGCTCAGGCCATGCAGGGGCCGACTTCAGTTTGTTATAAAAGTCGGCCGACATCAAGACGCATGTGGCCACCCAGCCTAAACAATCCATCCACCCAGCAACGGCGCAACTGCAGTCGATCCACATCCATCCTGCCGACACCACGTCCCTGTCCGCCAGCGAGCATCGTCCGGCGGCTATATAAACCCGCTCGCTCACCACGATGGGGAAAGTAACTAGAAGAAGCTAGTAACCACGGCGGCTATATCGAGATGAATCTCGCCAAGGAGAAGGTGAAGGACGCGGCGAGCACGGCCAAGGCCAAGGCCAAGATCACGCACGCCAAGGTGGCCGAGAAGACGGAGGCGGCAACGGCGAGGTCACACGACGAGCGTGAGCTGGCGCACGAGCGGGGCAAGGCCAAGGTCGCCGCCGCCGAGGCCGAGCTGCACCAGGCCAAGGTGACCCACCGCGAGGAGGCCATGGAGCACCGCCTCCACAAGCGCGGGCACAAACACGGCGGCGGTCACTGATGTGAGCCACATTCTGACTTTTCTAGGAAATTATTGCAACAGCGGTAAACTTTCTGTTTTCAAACAACAACATGTATACTTGTAACATAGGCATAGTAAAGGCTATCAATGCCACTTTTATTGAAATAAAAAATGCAAAACATTGTTCTAAATAACAGCAAGCAAATCCTAACAAAACTATTAGACGAAAACTAAACTAAAGCCTAAACTTCTAATCTCTGAAATCAGCACACCAAACTTTCCAATCCCAATCTATTTAAAACCTTACAGCGCGTTTGGTAGTTTGAGGGAAAGGGACCGGGAATTATTAAAGGGGAATTGGCTGTGGGATTAGACATGAGAAGTGGACTATTAGTCCCACTCCCACGTTTGGTGTAGGGTGGAAATTATACGTGGGAGTTTGACAGAAAATTAACTTCCTCTGTTTGGTTCAAGGGTCTTGGAATGGGAGTTATTAATGATACATTTAGTAGCTACAGAAACTGAACTGACCAAGGCCAATTAAAAAAGATTGGCAGTATAGAAAGTGAGCAAAAATAGATACAAACACCATTTCAGTAGCTCAAAATGAGAAACTGAAATTCAATCTAAAAACTGGGCAAACTAACTAAGGAAAAAATGTACACTATCTCTGCACATGCTGAGATTATCCAGGTGTTGACCCAAAAGCCAATCTTCCTCCGACATTTCAAGACCTACCTGAGCCAGCTGACAGCATTTACCAAATAATATACTACTAATAATTTGAATGCAAAAACGAAAATAAAATTAGTAAGCAATATAATGTCATAAGATCACCGTTGTAGGTAAGAGGAAATGAGAGCAACACATGACACAACAATACCCACACCGGTTGATGAAAGAGATGAAAATATCCTTTTCTTATAGCATTAGCATGAATCAATCATTCAGTATATTTCCGTAAATGTACTACTAGTGCACTGTATAGGGTATGGCAACATAAAATAAATTGAGAAGCACCAAATGTTGTTACTGACAAGTTTAAAAGCAAATGAGTAGTCCTGAGCTAAAAAATGAAACTAAGAATCCAGAATTGTAAATCTGAATATTCAATTATTTTTTGGCCGCGTCGAGCTCCTGACGAACAAACACCACTTTGTAATCATCACGCAAATTGATGAAAAGTTCTGTCTTTCCAGCATCACCACCAATGACACGGATAGCCATTACAACCTCTTCGGTTATGAGACCCTTAAGATTCTGGAGAATATCAAGTAACTTGGTTCTATTGGCCGATGTTTGCTCATGAATTTGCGATTCATGCATAAATGCTCTCTGTAAACCATTCATGGTTTTAGCATTCTCCTGCTCAGCTTCCAAAAACTTTGCAATTGTATTCGACACACTTGCAAGACCTGACTCAAGTGCATCATCATCAGGGTATGTTCTCTTACGACCATGCCTAGAACCACCGGATGGGCTTGTATCCTCATTTAATTCAGGAATATTCTCCTTGGCTGGTTTGCTAGTAAGTTGTGCATCTACTGTTGATCCATCTTCTACAATTTCTTCTTCACCCGGACCTTTAGCACTCCCTCCTTTAGCTAAATCAGTAGCATATACCTCATATAGCTTGTCAAAGTTAACCATAGGCTTCATGTACAGAGGACCTGCTCCCTCACGAGACTAAAAAAAGAGCATGAATTTCCATTAGAAACTAAATTGCAGTTGAAAATAACATGAAACAGAGAGACAATTTATTTACATATTGTACCTTTGCCCAACCCATATATGTCTCCCTATCTCCAGTTACCATCTTCTTTTCATCATCCCATCCAAACCCACTACCATTTTGCATAATTTCCAGAACATACGAAAGTTGCTTCTTCAAAATCTTAACTTTAGACCTGATATGTGGATCTGCTTTAAGATCGGCATGTGGCAGCACTTTAGCCATTTCCTTCTCAATGTAGGTCAGATATCCAGACTTGTGGCCAGTATCTACTTTCCAAGAAGAATCATTCATGTTATGTAGAATGTCAATAAGTAACCTCTCCTCCTCCGATGTCCACGTTCTCTTGTCTCTCTTTTTTTATGTCAATTTGCCCTCCTTTGACTTGGTTTTCTGATAGTTTCAATATGACAATGAAATGCGTGTGTACAAACAATACAGAATATAAATGCTCACATAGGAAATATGATGTTCATACATTAATCAATCTCTCCTATCATTACAAGAAAGTGAATGAAATGACACATAAGCTACTATGACATATGGGAGAAAACAAATATCAATGTAGAATGTTTCGACACTCATATTTTGCTGAACAAACATCTAATGTCCTACAACTAAAAATGTACTAGCGTGTATCAATGATCTTGTCTTTTGGCTATCCAAGCTTTCCACATTTCATCAGCTAACTTGTCTCTTTTCTCAGTCCACTAGGATGATGTTTCGGTGGACAGAATGGCATCCTCATTTACTTGTTGTTGTTGAAGACGTAGCATGTATTCATCTAGATATTGTTCACAGGGATCAACCCGCATTTGTTGTCGTATCAGATTGTGAAGATAGCAACATGCCAGAATTATATCAACTTGTGTATCAAAAGGATAATAAGAGGGATTTCTAATGATAGCCCATCACATCTTGAGCAATCCAAAAGTACCGTATGACTTAATCAAACAAGACATGATAAGGGAGAAAAATGAAACTAGAAAGGGAATAGGTAGGGAAAAGCTACAAGAATCATATAAGCTAGGACTTAAAAGACATCTAATCTGCATCAGCTATCAAGATTTGTTTGTGTGTACATGTGTATATAAAATACGTGTCAATGAAATATGCTTATATGTTCGGTAAAATATGCATTTGCATATGCCACTTATAGTTGTCAGTTGGCACTTAATTGTGTATTTAAAACTGTACTTAGAAAGTATAGGAGCATGAAGCAAACATCCTAAACAATCTTGGTTATATACATGTGTAAGTAGCAGTGATACATCTCCAACGTATCTATAATTTTTGATTGTTTCATGCTATTATATTATCAACCTTGGATGTTTTATATGCTATTTTATATGATTTTTGGGACTAACCTATTAACCCAGAGCCCAGTGACAGTTTCTGTTTTTTCCTTGTTTTAGAGTATCACTGAAAAGGAAAATCAAACGGAGTCCAATTGACCTGAAACTTCACGGAACTTATTTTTGGAAGGAAAGCAACCCGGGAGACTTGGAGTCCACGTAAGGGAAGCTTCGAGGAGGCCACGAGGTAGGGGGTGCGCCTACCCCCCTAGGGCGCGCCCTCCACCCTCGTGGGCCCCTCGTGGCCCCCCTAATGTACTTCTTCCGCCTATATATCTTCATATACCTAAAAACATCCGGGAGCACAATAGATCGGGAGTTCCGCCGCCAGAAGCCTCCGTAGCCACCGAAAGGCAATCTAGACCCGTTCCGGCACCCTGCCGGAGGGGAAATCCTTCTCCGGTGGCCATCTTCATCATCCCGGTGCTCTCCATGACGAGGAGGGAGTAGTTCTCCCTCGGGGCTAAGGGTATGTACCAATAGCTATGTGTTTGATCTCTCTCTCTCTCTCTCTCTCTCTCTCGTGTTCTTGAGGTGGTACGATCTTGATGTATCGCGAGCTTTGCTATTATAGTTGGATCTTATGATGTTTCTCCCCTCTACTCTCTTGTAATGGATTGAGTTTCCCCTTTGAAGTTATCTTATCAGATTGAGTCTTTAAAGATTTGAGAACACTTGATGTATTTCTTGCCATGCGTATCTGTGGTGACAATGGGATACCACGTGATTCACTTGATGTATATTTTCGTGATCAACTTGCGGGTTCCGCCCATGAACCTATGCATAGGGGTTGGCACAAGTTTTCGTCGTGATTCTCCGGTAGAAACTTTGGGGCACTTTTTGAGGTTCTATGTGTTGGTTGAATAGATGAATCTGAGATTGTGTGACGCATATCGTATAATCATACCCACGGATACTTGAGGTGACATTGGAGTATCTAGGTGACATTAGGGTTTTGGTTGATTTGTGTCTTAAGGTGTTATTCTAGTACGAACTCTAGGGTTGTTAGTGACACTTATAGGAATAGCCCAATGGATTGATTGGAAAGAATAACTTTGAGGTGATTTCGTACCCTACCATAATCTATTCGTTTGTTCTCCACTATTAGTGACTTTGGAGTGACTCTTTGTTGCATGTTGAGGGGTAGTGATGTGATCCATTTATGTTATTATTGTTGAGGGAACTTACACTAGCGAAAGTATGAACCCTAGGCCTTATTTCCTATCATTGCAATACCGTTTATGCTCACTTTTATCATTAGTTACCTTGCTGTTTTTATAATTTCAGATTACAAAAACTATTATCTACTATCCATATACCACTTGTATCACCATCTCTTCGCCGAACTAGTGCACCTATATAATTTACCATTGTATTGGGTGTGTTGGGGACACAAGAGACTCTTTGTTATTTGGTTGCAGGGTTGTTCGAGAGAGACCATCTTCATCCTATGCCTCCTACGGATTGATAAACCTTAGGTCATCCACTTGAGGGAAATTTGCTACTGTCCTACAAACCTCTGCACTTGGAGGCCTAACAACGTCTACAAGAAGAAGGTTGTGTAGTAGACATCAAGCTCTTTTCTGGAGCCGTTGCCGGGGAGGTTAGCGCTTGAAGGTATATCTTTAAATCTTGCAATCGAGTCTTTTAGTTTCTTGTTTTATCACTAGTTTAGTTTATAAAAGAAAACTATACAAAGAATGGAATTAAGTTTGCCTCATACGCTTCATATTTTAAATATCTTTCGTGAGTATGATGGAAAGGAAAATTGTGCCAAAGTGTTAGAAGAAGAATGCATTAAAATGTTTGGCACTAAATCTTTGAATGATGATCATGATTGCAATGTTGTTAGTATGAACTCCTTGAATATCCATGATGTTAATGATATGCAAAGCCACAAGCTTGGGGAAGCTATGTTTGATGAAGATGATATTTTTTGTCCCCCAAGTTTTGATGAGCAAATTTATTATGTTGTAATCATTCCTCCTATTTATGATGATTATATTCATGAAAGTGGATTTGGAGAGGTCATGACTTTATTTTGTGATGAATCCACTATTCTGAAAGAGGTTCCAATTGATTATGAGAACAAAGTTGCTATCTATGATGATTATTGTGATGACTTGTATGCTATAAAGAATAATGATATCCATGAAACTTGTCATCATGATTTTAGTTTTCAATTGGATTATGCCTCACATGATAACTATTTTGTTGAGTTTGCTCCCACTATTATTCATGAGAAGAATTTTGCTTGTGTGGAGAGTAATAAATTTTCTATGATTGTAGATCATGAAAAGAATGCTTTAGGTGCTGGTTATATTGTTGAATTCATTCATGATGCTACTGAAAATTATTATGAGGGAGGAATATATGCTTGTAGGAATTGCAATAATATCAAGTTTTCTCTTTATGTGCTTAAAGTTTTGAAGTTATGCTTGTTTTATCTTCCTATGCAACTTGATTCTTGTTCCAACAAGTTGTTTGCTCACAAAATCCCTATGCATAGGAAGTGGGTTAGACTTAATTGTGCTAGAAATATTCTTCATTATGCTCTTTTTATGTTACAATTCTTATCCTTTATGTGAGCATCGTTGAAATCATCATGCCTAGCTAGGGGCGTTAAACGATAGCGCTTGTTGGGAGGCAACCCAACTTTGTTTTGGTTCCTTGATTTTTGTAACTGTTTAGTAATAAATAATTCATCTAGCCTCTGTTTAGATGTGGTTTTATGCTTTTAGTTAGTGTTTGTGACAAATAGAACCTTTGGGAAGACTTGGGGAAAGTCTTGTTGATCATGCTGTAAAAAACAGAAACTTTACCGCTCACGAGAATTGCTTACATTTTTATTTGAAAAGTACTATTTAGTTAATTCTTTTTTCAGATGATTAATAGATATATTCCTCAGGTCCAGAAATTTATTTGAGAATTTTATGAGTTCCATAAGTATACGTTTGATCCAGATTACTACAGATTGTTCTGTTTTTGACAGATTCTGTTTTTCATGTGTTGTTTACTTATTTTGATGAATCTATGGCTAGTAAAAGAGTTTATAAACTATAGAGAAGTTGGAATACAGTAGGTTTAACACCAATATAAATAAAAAATTAGTTTATTACAGTACCATGAAGTGGTGATTTATTTTCTTATACTAACGGAGCTTACGAGTTTTCTGTTAAGTTTTGTGTTGTGAAGTTTTCAAGTTTTGGGTAAGGATTCGATGGACTATGGAATAAGGAGTGGCAAGAACCTAAGCTCGGGGATGCCCAAGGCACCCCAAGGTAATATTCAAGGATAACCAAGAGCCTAAGCTTGGGGATGCCCCGGAAGGCATCCTCTCTTTCGTTTTCGTTCATCGGTAACTTTACTTGGAACTATATTTTTATTCACCACATGATATGTGTTTTTCTTGGAGCGTCAATTTATTTTGTTAAGATTTGCTTGATATTATTTATAACAATGTTTTTCATCTTTTATTTCAATAAAAGTGGCATTGATAGCCTTTACTCTGCCTATTTTAGAAGTCCACATGTTGCTGTTTGAAAACAGAAAGTTTACCGCTGTTGCAATAATTCTCTAGAAAAGTCAGAATGTGATAAAATTTTGAAACCTTTTTAATATTAAGCTCTGATAAATTTACTACAGTGGGAATTTTTTTTTCATAATTTTTGGAGCTAGGGAAGTATGGATCTTGCTGCACTCTTTACAGACTGTCCTGTTTAGGCAGATTGCTGCTATGTTTGCATTGTTTGCATATGTTTGCTTCTTTAATGATTCTATTTGAGGATAGGACTATTAAATATGCAGAGGCATTTAGTATTAAATGTTGAATAATAATTTTAGTGATTTTCTAAAGTAGAGTATGATAAGGTTTTTGCAATGGTTTATACTAACTTATCTCACGAGTCCTTGTTGAGTTTTGTATGGATGAAGCTTTTGAGATTTAGGGAGATCGTGATATGAGAGGAATTAAGGAGACACAAAAGCTCAATCTTGGGGATGCCCAAGGCACCCCAAGATAATATTTCAAGAAGTCTCGAGCGTCTAAGCTTGGGGATGCCCCGGTTGGCATCCCACCTTTCTTCTTCAACAACTATCGGTTAGTATCGGTTGATCCTAAGTTTTTGCTTCTTCACATGATGTTTGCCATTCTTAGAATGTCATTTTATTTAATTTTTGCTTGTTGTTTGAATAAAATACCAAGATCTGAAATTCTTTAATGTTAGAGAGTCTTCATATAGTTGCATAATTATTCGACTACTCATTGATCTTCACTTATATCTTTCAGAGTAGTTTGTCATTTGCTCTAGTGCTTCACATATACTCCCTCCGTTCGGAACTACTTGTCTCGGAAATGGATGTATCTAAAACTAAAATACGTCTAGATACATCCATTTCTGCGACAAGTAATTCCGAACGGAGGGAGTATCTTTTTAGAGCACGGTGCTGGTTTTATTTTGTAGAAATAGATGAACTCTCATGCTTCACTTATATTATTTTGAGAGTCTTTAGAACAGCATGGTAGTTTGCTTTGGTTATGAAACTAGTCCTAATATGATGGGCATCCAAGATGGATATAATAAAAACTTTCATATAAAGTGCATTGAATACTACTAGCAAATGTGCCCGTGCGTTGCAACGGGAGAAACAAAAGCTTACACGCCGGACTCATCCATGTTGTCAATCCTAATATTTGCTACCATCACAAATGGTTGCCAACTTATCCATCTATTCTGTTAAACTTGATGCATGCATCGTCCGAACTAAATCACCAATTACCATGAAGTAGTTAAACGGCTCAACTTATAAGTAGTGAAGGAAGTCAAAGCCCTCCTGGGAATGGATGACGAACTTTGTTAAGATTCGTCATAGTAAAAAATGTGCTAGCCATGTTAAAGGTTGTAGTAGGTAGACAATGCATGGTGTATTAGCTGTGAATTTTCGAATTCTTCTTTGAAAGTTAGGAAAGTTATACAACAATGTGGTCAGTTGAGGAAATTCCAGTTTCCATGCAAGAAACCAGAAACTTTGTGAGCGCAAATGTGATCTCGATGCTAGGTATGCGATTGACAGAATGAGCGAGATGGGATTCCTGGTATCGGATAAGTCGTCCGTAGCCATCCATGATTCTGACCTTTATCTCGATGGTGTCAGCACGAATGGCCGGAGCCCTGGCAGTAGTTGAAATAGGTGCCCTGTACCACGTCTCCTTGACGTCCAACATGATAGAGTCGGATAGTAGACAACTGCAAATTTTTGTCAAAAACATTAAGTCCATATGTATTATATGTGTGGTCTTTTTGTGGGAAATTATATGTGTTTTATCAATGACCAGCAAACATGCCCGTGCGTTGCAACGAAAGAAAAAAAGTTGACGCGCTTCACTGCGAAACGAACCCCAATTGTCACGAATTACGTTGGCCAGATAGAGGATAAGTTTAATGATGACAAAAATAATGGATTAATTTACAATAGAATTTTTTGGGGTGCTAGATCAAAACATGGGACATAAATCGTAGTCACTCAGGTGAGCAATCCTATCTTTAGATTACTGATAATAAGAATATCGTACAAACAATGCTTATTTTATTTACTGACATCAGACGGTAAAAATGTGGAATACTTCATCCGGCGCCCAGGCATGTATGTTTCCGGTGTTCACATTTTTTGTTTGACTTCAGTATAACATTGTAGATCAGATTGTCGAGGCCTTGTGAAAAAGCATACCACATCAGTAGATAAATCTTTAAAATGTCATCCGACAATAAAAATGGTGAGCATGCAACACTTTCAAAGTAATTTTACTTAGATGCAACCGTGGTTGTTCCTCCATATGTTTATTATATGCACTTCTATGAACCAGGATAAAAAATTCGTGAAGACAATTTATATCCGTTGCAATCTATATGTTTTCATTGCGTGTGTCCTAATATGTGTATATATATTAGTCTTACCGTCTTCACGTCTTAATAGTCAGTCAATATGAGCACGTGTCCTAATATGTGTAAGGAAACAAACAGAGCCAAATCCAACCTAAAAAGTCTGAGCACATATGCATTTATATTCGGACAAGAAACACGTGTACACGTCCACGTACTATGAGATAATTACTCGTGCGTGAAGTAATCAGCCCGGCCTGTGCGCCACACATCCTTGTGGAGCTACACACTATGCAGCCGATCTTTATCTTAAAGCTCAGTCCATCTTATCTCTAAGGTTGAACGCAGCAAAATCCCCCTTTTCTCTTCATCTCCACAAGCCCTCGTTGGGAGCCTCTCTAGCAGCCGGCTTGCAGCTCCCCCAAAGATCGAGCCTGTGCACCCGAGGCCACCTCCCGGCGCTGCCTCGCCCTACCTCCTCCAACCACATCGGCAAAGGAGCTCCTCTGCCCCAGGCCAGCCAGCGCCCCTCTCCTCCTCTCCTCTCTCGGCTTTCCCTTCTCCTTCTATCTAATCTCTCTCTCTCCTTTTCGAAAAAATCTAATCTCCCTCTCGCACGTTTTCTCCGGGAGCCGCCATGGAACAACCTAGTGGCAGAGCTAGCCAATCAATGGAGCCGGGGCAAAATACAAAGGGATGTGGTTCATGGTCATTTGCCCACTATAACTGATGATTAATTCTTCATCTTCTTCTATAATCAAATAGGAGTTTCTAGGCAGAGCCCGAGCAGCTGCCCAGGGTCGCCGGGAGGTGGCTCCGCCACTGGAACAACCGCAGCACCCATCTTGGAGTTCGCCGCCTCCGGCTACCTCTCCATCTTGGTCCGGATCTGTTCCATCCCGCCGCCAGAGCAGCTGGGTACCTCTCCATCTTGGTCCGGATCTATTCCATCCCGCCGCCACAGCAGCTGGATCCGCCTCGGCCTAGCTCGCCCGCGAAGCCGTTGTCCCATCTCTCCTCTCTGCCTTACTGTGCAGGCCACCGCCATCGCTGGCGGGCGTTGATACATCGTTTGGTCGTTGGTGTCCCTCTTTTTGGTTCCTTCCTTCCTCGCTGGTACCCAGCAGGCTACCTCCGGCCACCTCTCCATCTCGGTCCGGATCTGCTCCGTCCAGCTGTCGGAGCAACCAGATCCGCCTCCCGCCTATTCTTATTTGTATCTCATGGGAAGGAGAAGGAGGCACGGGCGCCATGGAAGGTGCGAGCTCGTGTCGCGTGCAAGCAGGGATGTGATGGCGCGAAGTGGCTGCGGAGGAGGAGGGCGACGCGAGGGACATGGACAGAGGAGACGGACCTGGCTGCGGCTGGAGTAGCGGCGCTCCGTGCGATGGCCAGTTATTTTTTTAACGAAACGGTCCGGATCAACTAAAATAAAATAGGCACTGCGGGTTAATTTTAGAAAACTATAGGGACTATTTAAAAAAAAGGCGTGACGGTGAACCCGGAGAGTCAATCCGTGCTTTATTATTAGGGAGAGATGAGAAGTTTGATACTTGATGATTGTTTTGAGATATGAAGATGGTGATGTTAGAGTCATGCTAGTTGAGTAGTTGTGAATTTGAGAAATACTTGTATTAAAGTTTGTGATTCTCGTAGCATGCACGTATGGTGAACCATTATGTGATGAAGTCGGAGCATGATTTATTTATTGATTGTCTTCCTTATGAGTGGCGGTCGGGGACGAGTGATGGTCTTTTCCTACGAATCTACCCCCCTAGGAGCATGCGCGTAGTACTTTGTTTCGATAACTAATATATTTTTGCAATAAGTATGTGAGTTCTTTATGACTAATGTTGAGTCCATGGATTATACGCACTCTCACCCTTCCACCATTGCTAGCCTCTCTAATACCGCGCAACTTTTGCCGGTACCATAAATGAAAGGATCGATATGGTCGACTAGAGGGGGGGTGAATAAGCAACTAACAAATTTTAGCTTTTCTTTAGCAATTTAAACTTTGCATGAAAGTAGGTTGTCTAGATATGCAACTAGGTGAGCAACCTATATGATGCAACACGAATAGGAACACAAGCAAGCAAGATATATGAAACAAATAAGCTTCCACAAGTAAAGGCACGAGATAACCAAGAGTGGAGACGGTGGAGACGAGGATGTGTTGCCGAAGTTCCTTCCCTTTGAGAGGAAGTACGTCTC
Source organism: Triticum aestivum (assembly GCF_018294505.1). Taxonomy (NCBI): domain Eukaryota; kingdom Viridiplantae; phylum Streptophyta; class Magnoliopsida; order Poales; family Poaceae; genus Triticum; species Triticum aestivum. The sequence continues at coordinate 34,524,083 of NC_057812.1, forward strand.
CGTTGGAGCGGTGTGGAGGCACAATGCTCCCCAAGAAGCCACTAGGGCCACCGTAATCTCCTCGCGCCCTCACAAATGCGAGATGTCGTGATTCCACTATTGGTGCCCTTGGAGGCGGCGACCGATCCTTTACAAACGAGGTTGGGGCAATCTCCACAACTCAATTGGAGGCTCCCAACGACACCACAAAGCTTCACCACAATGGACTATGGCTTCACGGTGACCTCAACCGTCTAGGATGCTCAAACACCCAAGAGTAACAAGATCCGCAAGGGATTAGTGGGGGGAATCAAATATCTCTTGGTGGAAGTGTAGATCGGGGCCTTCTCAACCACTCCCGGGCAAATCAACAAGTTTGGTTGGCTAGGGAGTGAGATCGGGCAAAAATGGAGCTTGGAGCAATAATGGAGCTTTAATGGTGGGAGAGGTGAGTCAACGGGGAAGAAGGGGACCCCTTATATAGTGTGTGGAAAAGATCCAACCGTTACCCACCAACCAACCTGCGGCCAGCGGTACTACCGTGCCTGGCCAGCGGTACTACCGCAAGGCCGCGCGGTACTACTACTTGCAACCAAGCGGTACTACCGCACGGCTGTGCAGTACTACCGTACCGACCCACGGTACTGCCGCGACCCCAGCACAGAACCGATGAACAGAAGCTGGGGGCAGAACTTCCGCACGCGCGGTACTACCGTGCCCCCCATGCGGTACTACCGCGAGGCAAAAGTCCCAGCCAGGGGAGAAGGGAAACTTCCCTGCCTACTTCCGCAAAGAAACGGAAGTAGCAAAAACCCGACACAGTAGTACTGCCGAGGGGCGGTACTACTGCTTGACTGCATAGCGCGGTACTACCGCACGGCGAAAGCGGTACTACCGCGGTAGGTGCGGATGTAAAAAATTACATCCGCTCCTACTACCGCAAAGGGGCGGCACTAGCCTGGTGGGCAGCGGTAGTGCGGCTCCAGGGGAGCGGTACTACCGTGGGCACCAGCGGTACTACCGCGCCACTACGCGGTACTACCGCGGATGCCTACGGTACTACCGTTGACCCAGGAGCAGTACTACCGCAACCAACAACAGCAGCCAGTCAAAGGAGGCAGGAAAATGGAGGAAGCTCCAAGGAAGGAGGGGATAAGAAGGAGACGTGTACGTGATGATTCCACCCAAACCTTTCCAACGCGGACCCCCTCTTAATAGTACGGCTTTCTGACGACTCAAATCCACCAAAAAGAAACGTAGAAAAGACGTCGTCTTTGTCAGTCTTCGAGGGGCACCCAATCGTCTTGTGCCTAGCAAAGAAGTGTCTGGAATACTCATGGCACACGATTAGTCCGCAAATGCGTTGTCATCAATCACCAAAACACTTAGGGATAAATATGTCCTTACAATCTCCCCCTTTTTGGTGGATTGATGATAAAACGGGATTTGCACAAAGAAAATACTATTAAGTAAATGCAAACCCCTCCTCTTTATAATATAGACGGGTTCCCCCTAAATGTGTGCCACCTAGATGAGTGCTATGGACTGCATGGCACACGAATACTAGGAACAGAGCTCCCCCTATATTATAGAGACAAGGCATATCTATCACTAGACAAGATAGTACAAACATAAGAGAACTAAGATAGAAAGAGTGCATATGTCTGACACCATATGAAGGATAGGTCTTGAAGGCACAAACCAAACAAAAGCAAACGAGGCAAACGAGGTCCAAACGACAAAGCAAACAAACACACCAAGCACGACACAACGCAAATCCCTACACTCTCTCCCCCTTTGGCATCGAGACGCCAAAAAGGCAGAGAGGACACCTACACACATGGGGTGGCTCAGGCAGAGAAGTCGTCCCACTGCTCCTCGTGCTCCTCGTCAGACTCAGCGGCGGGGATAGTCTCCTCGAGGTCATCCTCTGAACTGGTCCACTTGTATCCCTGCTTTGACATCCAGGCAGCCTTAGGTGTGATGACGTCCTCAGACCCGCCAGACACATCCTCTCCAAAGAGCCTCATAACCTTCTTGTCATGGCGGCGACTCTCCTTGTCAGCCACGTGAGCCCTGTACTGTCCCTTCGCCTACATGCAGAAGAGAGTCTTCATCTTGTCCTTTAGCTTCTTGGCCCATGACGGCTCAGAGGAAGAAGTGGTGGACCTAGCAGCACGGTCCTCAGCAACATTCTCAGCAGCAGCAGCCTCCCCCTCACCAGCAGCCCTCCTAGCAGAAGAGGCCTCAGCACGGGTAGTGGTGTTGGCCCAGTTGGGCTTGACGCGGAGGCTGATGGACTCATGGCGAATCCAGTCTGTAGCAAGGAACTCATCACCTGGGTACATCTTCTCCCAAGTGGTGGAGAGCAGCAGAAACAGGTACGGTCTATAGATAGGTACCTTGCGAGTGAACACCGCAAACCGAAGCTCGCACCACATGATGTGTGAGACAAGTGGCTGAGTCTGAGAAGAACGTGCCTCTGCACACAAGAGCAACATGTCCACTAGATATGCATGTACCTTGTCCTTGTCGCCAATGTGTGGGAACAGAGTGTTGCGGAAGATGCGATGCATGATATCCAGAAAGGAGTTTAACACCCAAGATGACTTGCCATTGGGGAGTACCTTCTCAACAAGGAAGGGCTGAAGCAGGTTCTTGTTGGCAGACTCAGAGTTGGCATGGGGGCGAACGCCAACGGGGGTGTGAAGCCCGCCATCAGGAATGTGCAGCAGATCCATGAACTCTTTCCATGTAGCAGACAACTAACGGCCATTGGTCATCCAAGTCATCCTCCGCTCCTCCCCGGGATGAAAGAACACTGAGACAAAGAACTGACAGATGAGCTCAGGGTCATAGTCAAGGTGAAAAGAGATCACCAGCTCAATACCAAACTGCTCCACCAAGTCCAGAGCCTCTCCAAAATAGTCACAAAACTTGTCCTTCCGTAGGTGATGCATGTCTATCCACTTGACATCCACGTAGGTATTCTGCTTGTTCTTGATCACATCCAGATAGATGTGAGCCTGTTGCTTGGTCCAGAACAACTCGGTGCCTCTGAGGATAGCCCGAGGATTCACATAGGGATTGATCTTTCAGCGCTCGACATACTCACTGATTGAAATCTCGTCCATGCCCTTAGCAGGTTCCTTTTGCTTGCTGGCAGTGGTCTTGACATTGCGCTTGGGGGCATTGGAGCCCTCTAGGGCTTCATCTTGGGGGTTGCGCAGATGCTTGGAGCCAGTGTCACGACTGGGATTGGAACGGCGAGAGCCACCACCTGAGACACAGAACGCAAAAACACCCACAACAGCCAAGAGAGATTAATGCAAAGACCACAACAAAGCAAGTGAAACAAGCAGAAAGCACACATGATAAATGCCTAGAGAGAGATTTGATCCCTACGGTAGTACTGCCAAGTGCTGCGGAGCTAAGATAGTAGTAACGCTCTTAGACGCGGTAGTACCGTGCAAGATCACGGTAGTACCGAGTGTAGGAGCGGTAGTACGACCTTAGCACCGCGGCCGACGCGGTAGTACCGCGTCTGCAGAGCGGTAGTACCACACGGTACGGTAGTACCGCACCTGACGGGCGGTAGTACCGCACGAGCGGTAGTACCGCACATCGGGCATGGTAGTACCGCACCGCGTCAGATCTGAACAGGTTCAAATCTGAAAAAGCCCGCGAAACCACGGCGGTACTACGGTGGGACAAAGCTACCACAAGACAGCATATCAAGTATGTTTCCTACGCATCACGACTCTCCTACATCCTACTCTTGCATAGATTTGGCCTGAAATCTCAAGAACGACAAGTTTCTCCCCAAAAACCTAGAAGCAAGAGAACAGCCAAGAAAAAGAGGGATTTGGGGAAAAACCTTGGTCCATGGCAAGAGGAAGTGGTGGGGAGCGATCCCACCGGTCGGAATCTGAGGAGAGTGGCCGGAGACGGAGATCCGGCGAGGGCCTCCAGCGCCATTCTTGAGAGGGAGAGACGTGGGGAGAGAGACAATGAATGGGTATGGGGAGTTGGAACTCCCCTGCCCGAGTCATAACCCCCACGCACCCTTGACGGCGCGGTAGTACCGTGCCCAGACACAGTAGTACCGCCCGGCGCGGTACATCCGAAGTACCGCACCAGAGCGGTAGTACCGTGCTGTGGCGCGGTAGTACCGTGCCTCCCAAAGCGGTAGTACTGCGCCCAGATGCGGTAGTACTGTGGGCTCAAGAAGATGCACATTTCGAGCGCACGAAACTGGATCTTTGCACAAAACACTCCGAGCCAACACGACACCACAAGACCACGCAACACACAAAACCAGAAAGGCACACGACAAACGAACCAACCACGAGACACCACCTCTCCAAAAGAGAGGGCGGTGGCCGTAGCCACCTATGTTTGAGTCAAATGGTATGGCACCGCAAAGAATTATCCTTGGGTCCATGACCAAAACTCGTCTTTGAAGCACAAGTACCATCAAACATGGCTAATGTGAAAGACTTGATTGATTTATGCATAATGGGGGGAGGGAGAGTTCATTGAGAGAACATCACTCCCCCTATGTACATGCCTACATCTAAATAGGACAACACGTTGAGTATGGTGGGGTGTGCAAGGGTTCAAGCAACATTGCTCGAATCGATGATATTTAGCTCATGCCTTAACTCGTGAAATCTTGCTTCATCCAAGGGCTTCGTGAAGATATCTGTAAGGTTATCATGAATGTTGACGTAGTTGAGCTCGATCTCTCCTTGCCTAATGTGATCTCGGATGAAGTGATACCAGATCTCAATATGCTTCGTCTTGAAGTGTTGCACCGGGTTGAGAGAGATCTTGATGGCACTTTCATTGTCACACCAAAGAGGCACTTTGTCACAAGTGACACCGTAATCCTTTAAAGTTTGCCTCATCCATAAGAGTTGTGCACAACAACTATCGGCCGCCACATACTCCGCTTCGGTGGACGAGAGAGACACACAACTTTGCTTTTTGGAAGACCAACTTACCAAAGAGCAACCAAGGAATTGGCACCCTCCGGAAGTGGACTTCCTATCCACTTTGTCTCCCGCCCAATCGGAATCCGAGTACCCTACAAGCTTGAAGTTTGATCCTCTTGGGTACCATAAGCCAAAGTTTGGGGTATGAGCCAAATATCGAAAGATTCGTTTGACCGCCACATAGTGACTTTCCTTAGGTGCGGCTTGAAACCGTGCACAAATTCCCACACTCAACATGATGTCCGGTCTAGATGCACAAAGGTAAAGCAAGGATCCAATCATGGAATGATATACCTTTTGATCCACCACTTTACTATTGGGATCTAAGTCAAGTTGGCACTTGGTGGGCATTGGAGTGGAAGCCGACTTGACGTCACTTAGCTTGAATCTCTTGAGCATGTCTTGAGTGTATTTGGATTGATTGATGAAGGTTCCTTCTCTTCTTTGCTTCACTTCGAACCCTAGAAAGAACTTCAACTCTCCCATGGAGGACATCTCGAACTTTGAGGTCATGAGAGTGGCAAATTCCTCATTGAAAGCTTTGTTAGGAGAACCAAAGATAATATCATCAACATATAATTGGCACACAAACAACTCCCCTTTGACCTTCTTAGTAAAAAGAGTGGGGTCGATTAGCCCAACTTCAAAACCACGGTCTTGTAACAACTCGGTAAGGTGGTCATACCACGCACGTGGGGCTTGTTTAAGGCCATAGAGTGCCTTATCGAGTTGATACACATGATCGGGAAAGTAGGGATCCTCGAACCCGGGGGGTTGCTTGACGTAAACCAATTCATTAATGGGACCATTAAGAAAAGCACTCTTCACATCCATTTGTTGTAACTTAAAGTTATGATGAGAAGCATATGCAATCAACATGCGAATGGATTCAAGACGAGCAACGGGAGCAAAGGTTTCACCGTAGTCGATACCCTCGACTTGGGAGTAGCCTTGTGCTACCAAACGAGCCTTGTTGCGAATGATGATCCCATGGGCATCTTGCTTGTTCTTAAATATCCACTTGGTTCCTATGACATTGTGATTCCCGGTCGGTCTTGGAACCAATCTCCACACTTTGTTGCGCTCGAATTTATTGAGTTCTTCATGCATGGCATTGAGCCAATCCGGATCTTCTAGCACCTCATAGACCTTGTGGGGTTCCACACAAGAGACAAACGCGTGATGCTCACAATAATTTGCTAATTGTATACGAGTGCTTACCCCCTTTCTTAAGCTTCCAAGCACATTCGTCATGAGATGATCCTTGGTGGAGAGCTTGGAAGCAACCTTGGCGGCACGACGCTCTAATTCCTCCTCGGTGGTGAGTTGAGGAGCGGTTACTTGATCATCTTGAGCGCCGTCATGAACTTGTTCTTGATCTTGAACTTGCTCGGGGGAGAGAACTTGACCTTGGGCATCACTTGGTGTGTCCACACTGTCTTGAGTATGATCTTGCCCTTGGTCTTGTTCATGAGGTTGAGGGCCTTCACTTTGTTCTTCGGAAGCGTGTGGGCCTTGGGTTGGTGATGGCTCCACTTGAGTGGAGCATTGTCCTTCTCCTTCGGCCACAAGGGGTTCCTCAATGGGTAGGATAAAACCAACACCCATTCTTCTTATGGCTTGAGGAGGAATTTCATCACCTACATCACAAGTGCCACTTTGCTCCACTTGGGAGCCGTTATTCTCATCAAACTCCACATTACACGTCTCCTCAATAAGTCCCATGGATTTATTGAGGACAGGGTAAGCATGAGAGTTTGTAGCATAACCAACAAATATGCCCTCATAAGCTCTAGCCTCAAATTTAGACAACCGAACACCTTTCTTGAGAATGAAACACTTACACCCGAATACCCAGAAGTACTTGAGGTTGGGCTTGTTACCGGTGAGTATCTCATATGGAGTCTTGTTCAAGCCCTTGCGGAGGTAGAGCCGATTTGATGCATGACACGCGGTGTTGATGGCTTCGGCCCAAAAGTTGTACGGAGACTTGAACTCTGTCATCATGGTCCTTGCCGCATCCATCAACGTCCGGTTCTTCCTCTCCACAACACCGTTTTGTTGGGGGTGTAGGGTGCGGAATATTGATGCTTGATTCCCTCGTCACTAAGAAACTCATCCAAGGTGTAGTTCTTGAACTCAGTGCCGTTGTCACTTCTTATTGTCAAGATCTTTGCATTGTGTTGACGTTGTGCTTCATTTGCAAACTCAATGATGGTTTGTTGGGTCTCGCTCTTCCTCTTGAAGAAATACACCCACGTGTACCTTGAGTAGTCATCCACAATCACCAAGCAATACTTCCTACCTCCAAGACTATCGAAGGATGGAGGCCCAAAGAGATCCATGTGAAGGAGCTCCAAAGGCCTCTTTGAATAAATGATAGTCGTGAGAGGGTGAGCCTTCTCATGTAGCTTTCCTTCGATACAGGCACTGCAAGCACGATCTTTAGCAAAACTAACATTCATTAGTCCACGGACATGGTCCCCCTTGAGGAGACTTTGCAAAGATCTCATATTGACATGGGCTAAACGATGATGCCAAAGCCATCCCACATCAACTTTAGCCATTAGGCATGTCGCGGTCTTAGTGGGTCGCTCCGAAAAGTTAATCACATATAGACCGTTCTCGACATGCCCAACAAAAGCTACTTTAAGAGTCTTGCTCCACAAGAGGGCCACGGTATCGATATCAAAGAAAGTGGCAAAGCCCATGATAGCAAGTTGACAAACGGAAAGTAAATTGTATGCAAGGGACTCAACAAGCATGACCTTCTAGATCGTGAGATCATGAGAGATGACCACCTTGCCAAGTCCCAATACCTTAGAAGATGAGGCATCACCCCACTCGACATTGGTGGGCATAGATGGAACCTTGTGCACGTCCACCACCAAGTCCTTGCTTCCAGTCATATGATTTGTAGCTCCGCTATCGAGCAACCATGATCCCCCACCAGAAGCAAACACCTACAAGAGATCAATGCTTGGTTTTAGGTACCCATTTTGTAATGGGTACTTTGATGTTAGTAACAAGGGTTTTTGGAACCCAAATAGACCATTCAATGTATTCATGAAGAGAACCAACAAATTTGGCATAAACATGCCCATCACTAGCACGACATAACACATAAGAAGGGTTAAAATCGCCGGCTTTGTTGAGAGGGGTGACATTGTCCTTCTTGACATTGTTCTTCTTCTTCTCCTCGGGGGCACTCTCTCCCTCCCTCACAAAGGTTTGCATGAGGGGAGGAGGTCGTTTGGTCTTGTCATTCTTCTTCTTGTTCTTGGAGTCGGGCACGTACCCAACCCCTTCCTTGGCCACATCTCCCTTTTGGTTGATCAAGAGATCGTTGAGGTTCTTCTTGCCTTGTATGCAAGTCGCAAGACCTCTCTCAAGTTGCTCCTTCAACTTCGCATTTTCCTCAATAAGATGTATATGCTCACAACACGGGTTAGTAGCATTTGCATTATCAATTAAAACCATATGAGGAAAAGTTGCTTTCTCCTTAGTTAGCTTCACTTGGAGTTGATCATGAGACTCCTTGAGACTAGCGTGAATACCCTTCAAGGCCTTGTGGGCCTTGTCAAGTATATCAAACTCCTCTTTGAGTCTAGCAAGATCAACCTCGAGTTTGGCCTTCTCGGAATTTAGCACACGAGAAACAATGAGGACATGATCATAATCTTTCTTTAACTTAGCATGATCAACGTTGTGTGACTCCTCAAGAGCCAAACAAAGACCACGCTCTTCCTCAAGAGCATTGGAAAGATCCGAAATCTCATCGGCATAGTCACGACTATGCCCTTCCATCTTAGAGATGGTGTCTTCGTGAGCCTCGATCATGTCATTGGCTTCACCAAGTTGTTCCAAGAGAGCAACAAAGTGCTTCTTGGATTTTCCCTTGAGTTTTCCCATAAAGGCCTCAAACTCGTTAGCCTCCACATTAGCTCCCTCAAGTTCATTAATGCTATCCGTCGGGGAAGGATGATTAATGATGGTAGTTTTGATGTCGGAGGTTACCTTGTTGGTGGCTTTAGCCATGAGGCACTTGGCGGTGATGCTCTCATTGGGTGAGTCGAAGAGAGACACCCGTGACGTTGTTGCAATGGCAACGGAGGCCATGGCAACCGACTCACCATCTTCATCATCGTCATCATCCTCATTGTACTCTTCTTGCACAACCAAAGCCTTGGGAGGAGTCTTCTTGGTGAAGTTGTTCTTGTTGGGGAACGACTTGGCCTTGTCCTTTCGGATGAGCTTGCCACCATTGTCTTCCCTCTTCTCATACAGGCATTCCGCAACGAAATGACTCACGTTGCCGCAATTGTAGCAAGTCCTTACACATTGCTTGCCCCTTGTGCCACTCGAGTTGCTTTTGCTAAAGTTTGGCCTTGAGTTTTTCTTGCTCCAAAATTGCCTTGAAGCAAGTGCCATGTGTTCATGATATGCATACTTCGTATCTTTGGGGTTGCTATCCTCTTCTTCCTCTTCTTCTTATTCCACGGTGAGCTTGGCCTTCAATGCAAGGTTAGGCTTCTTTGCCCGTTGAGAACGGAGCACCGCATTGTCGGCGGTCTTGTCCAAAATGTTCATGGCCACAAACTCATCCAACACTTCGCTTGAGGTCAAAGTGTGGAAGTCCGGTCTTTGACGAATGGGAGGACATGGCCTTGTGATAGGGCATCATTGCCTTGAGGAATTTGCGCTTGATCCAATTGTCATCCGTGTCCTTGCTCCCGTGATCTCGTAGTGAGACCGCGAGTTTGGTTACTCCCCGATAAAGCTCACGAGGTTCTTCATCTTCTTTCATTGCAAACTCATCGGCCTCATCTTGTACCACTTCATAGTTGGAGCGTTGAATGCTTGCACTTCCCCGGTAGAGAGAGACAACACAATGCCATGCATCTTTGGCCAAGGCAAAGGGACGAAGATGAGGTAGGTCTTCGGGTGGAATTGCATCTTGAATGATGAAGAGAGCATTCTCATTGAATTGATTGTCCGCGGCTTCTCGAGGAGTGAAGTTGCTTGGATCATGCGGATAAAAACCTTCTTCAATGATTCTCCAAAGGTTAGTGTTCACATGATTTAAATGACGTTTAAAGCGGTAAACCCAAGAATCAAAGTCCTCATTTTTCACAATCTTAGGAGGAGGACCGGCATGATTCAAATGAGTGGAAGGAATCGGTCCACCATAAACAAGTGGTGGTTCCACATGGGCAAAGATGCCGGTGCCATTCTTACCACTAGAAGAAGGAGCCTTTTCACTACTAGCTTCCCCCTTGTCGGGGATAGCATTCGTCACCTTGTTGGCGAGATCACCCACTTTCAACGGTGCGGTGGATAGTTTAAGCCCCTCAAGAAATTTAGTAAACATGCTCTCAACTTCGGTCGTCATGGAGGTTTTCAATGTCTCCAAGGCCACATTGAACTCCTCACGAGAGACCGAGGTTCCCCCATCGCCCGTAGACGAGATAGGATTCACATCGGAGTGTTCCTCCATGCCGTCTACGGTATCAACCATACTCTTTGGACGGTAAAGTCCTTAATAAAGAGACGAGGCTCTGATACCAATTGAAAGGATCGATATGGTTGACTAGAGGGGGGGTGAATAGGCAACTAACAATTTTTAGCTTTTCTTTAGCAATTTAAACTTTGCATCAAAGTAGGTTGTCTAGATATGCAACTAGGTGAGGCAACCTATATGATGCAACATGAATAGGAACACAAGCAAGCAAGATATATGAAACAAATAAGCTTCCACAAGTAAAGGCACGAGATAACCAAGAGTGGAGACGGTGGAGACGAGGATGTGTTGCCGAAGTTCCTTCCCTTTGAGAGGAAGTACGTCTCCTTTGGAGCGGTGTGGAGGCATAATGCTCCCCAAGAAGCCACTAGGGCCACCGTAATCTCCTCATGCCCTCACACAATGTGAGATGCCGTGATTCCACTATTGGTGCCCTTGGAGGCGGCGACCGAACCTTTACAAACGAGGTTGGGGCAATCTCCACAACTCAATTAGAGGCTCCCAACGACACCACGAAGCTTCACCACAATGGACTATGGCTTCGCGGTGACCTCAGCCGTCTAGGATGCTCAAACACCCAAGAGTAACAAGATCCGCAAGGGATTAGTGGGGGGAATCAAATATCTCTTGGTGGAAGTGTAGATCGGGGCCTTCTCAACCACTCCCGGGCAAATCAACAAGTTTGGTTGGCTAGGGAGTGAGATCGGGCAAAAATGGAGCTTGGAGCAATAATGGAGCTTTAATGGTGGGAGAGGTGAGTCAACGGGGAAGAAGGGGACCCCTTATATAGTGTGTGGAAAAGATCCAACCGTTACCCACCAACCAACCCGCGGCCAGCGATACTACCGCGCCTGGCCAGCGGTACTACCGCAAGGCCGCGCGGTACTACTACTTGCAACCAAGCGGTACTACCGCACGGCTGTGCGGTACTACCGTACCGACCCACGGTACTGCCGCGACCCCAGCACAGAACCGATGAACAGAAGCTGGGGGCAGAACTTCCGCATGCGCGGTACTACCGTGCCCCCCATGTGGTACTACCGCGAGGCAAAAGTCCCAGCCAGGGGAGAAGGGAAACTTCCGTGCCTACTTCCGCAAAGAAACGGAAGTAGCAAAAACCCGACACAGTAGTACTGCCGAGGGGCGGTACTACTGCCTGACCGCATAGCGCGGTACTACCGCACGGCGAAAGCGGTACTACCGCGGTAGGTGCGGATGTAAAAAATTACATCTGCTCCTACTACCGCAAAGGGGCGGCACTAGCCTGGTGGGCAGCGGTAGTGCGGCTCCAGGGGAGCGGTACTACCGTGGGCACCAGCGGTACTACCGCACCACTACGCGGTACTACCGCGGATGCCTACGGTACTACCGTTGACCCAGGAGCAGTACTACCGCAACCAACAACAGCAGCCAGTCAAAGGAGGCAGGAAAACGGAGGAAGCTCCAAGGAAGAAGGAGGGTATAAGAAGGAGACGTGTACGTGATGATTCCACCCAAACCTTTCCAATGCGGACCCCTCTTAATAGTACGGCTTTCCTACGACTCAAATCCACCAAAAAGAAACGTAGAAAAGACGTCGTCTTCGTCAGTCTTCGAGGGGCACCCAATCGTCTTGTGCCTAGCAAAGAAGTGTCTGGAATACTCATGGCACACGATTAGTCCGCAAATGCGTTGTCATCAATCACCAAAACACTTAGGGATAAATATATCCTTACAATAAACCCACCATTGACCTTCCTCAAAACAACCACCATACTTACGTATCATGGCATTTCCATAGCCATTCCGAGATATATTGCCATGCAACTTTCCACCGTTCCGTTTATTATGACACGCTCCATCATTGTCATATTGCTATGCATGATCATGTAGTTGACATCGTATTTGTGGCAAAGCCACCGTTCATAATTCTTTCATACATGTCACTCATGAGTCATTGCACATCCCGGTACACCGCCGGAGGCATTCATATAGAGTCATATATTGTTCTAAGTATCGAATTGTAATTCTTGAGTTGTAAGTAAATAAAAGTGTGATGATCATCATTATTAGAACATTGTCCCAGTGAGGAAATGATGATGGAGACTATGATTCCCCCAAAAGTCGGGATGAGACTCTGGACGAAAATAAATAAATAAAAGAGGCCAAAGAAGCCCAAATAAAAAAAGGAGAAAAGAGTCCATAAAAAAAGAGAAGGCCCACATAAAAAAATAAAAAAAATGAGAGAAAAAGAGAGCAGGGGCAATGCTACTATCCTTTTACCACACTTGTGCTTCAAAGTAGCACCATGATCTTCATGATAGAGAGTCTCATATGTTGTCACTTTCATATACTAGTGGGAATCTTTCATTATAGAACTTGGCTTGTATATTCCAATGATGGGCTTCCTCAAAATGCCCTAGGTCTTCGTGAGCAAGCGAGTTGGATGCACACCCACTAGTTTCTTTTGTTGAGCTTTCATACATTTATAGCTCTAGTGCATCCGTTGCATGGCAATCCCTACTCACTCACATTGATATCTATTGAAGGGCATCTCCATAGCCCGTTGATACACCTAGTTGATGTCTTCTCCACAACCACCATTCTATTCCACCTATAGTGCTATATCCATGGCTCACGCTCATATCTTGCGTGAAGATTGAAAATTTTTGAGAACATCAAAAGTATGAAACAATTGCTTGGCTTGTCATCGGGGTTGTGCATGATTTAAATACTTTGTGTGGTGAAGATGGAGCATAGCCATACTATATGATTTTGTAGGGATAACTTTCTTTGGCCATGTTATTTTGAGAAGACATGATTACTTTGTTAGTATGCTTGAAGTATTATTATTTTTATGTCAATATTAAACTTTTGTCTTGAATCTTATGAATCTGAATATTCCTGCCACAATAGAGAATTACATAGAGAAATATGTTAGGTAGCATTCCACATCAAAAATTCTGTTTTTATCATTTACCTACTCGAGGACGAGCAGGAATTAAGCTTTGGGGATGCTGATACGTCTCCAACGTATCTATAATTTTTGATTGTTCCATGCTATTATATTATTAACCTTGGATGTTTTATATGCATTTATATGCTATTTTATATGATTTTTGGGACTAACCTATTAACCCAGAGCCCAGTGCCAGTTTCTGTTTTTCCTTATTTTAGAGTATCACTAAAAAGGAAAATCAAACGGAGTCCAATTGACCTGAAACTTCACGGAACTTATTTTTGGAAGGAAAGCAACCCGGGAGACTTGGAGTCCACGTAAGGGAAGCTTCGAGGAGGCCACGAGGTAGGCGCGCCTAGCACTACTAGAAAAACTATTATTAACGACGAGAGGAAGAAACTCTTGGTCGTTAGAAAACTAAGCGAACCTCGCATGGTGGAGATCAGGCTAAGGCTACCAACTAGCATGTAACAACCCCCTCAGAGAAAAGAAAACTAAGCGAACCTCGCATGGTGGAGATCAGGCTAAGGCTACCAACTATCGTGTAACAACCCCCTCAGAGAAAAACTACATGTAACAAACACTGAATTACTCTTTTTTTAAGCCCATGGGTGTTGTCGTCATTGACCCAATCTCCTCCTCCTTTAATATCCTTACCTTCCTAATCTGACTCCCTCTCCTTCGTTTCATCTCCCACATTGCCAGACGCTTCTCTATCATTTCCTCTTCCACCCGATCCGCCACCATGAGCATGGCCTCCACCTTCGGTTATGACCCTCGTCCACCCATCTCCCAAGATACAACACATCCATGTCCTCCACATCCACGGCCATCGGGAGGAAGTCGAGCAGGAGAGATATGGGCTAACCCTAGACCGGCCTTCCACGCATTGTTGGGGTGAGGAGGATAGAGAGGCGGCGGCGGCAAGGACCGATTGTTTTTCCCGTGGGAGTAGGATCTGAGCGGGGAGGAGGAGCGCATGCGTCGCCACAACACCAAGGAACACCTGACCGTGAATATTCTCTTATTCCTTGATGCAGATTTATTTGTGAAAGAAGAGAATTAGCGAGAGTGGTCGAGCAAGCTCTTCCTGACATGTTTTTGTTAGATGACCTTTCTCCAATTAAGGTATTTTAGGAAGATACTAATCGCTTAAGTTGTTTTGTACAGAGAAGATGATTTTGCATAGGTCTAGGTGTTCTTGAATCAGTTCCAATAAGTATAGTGTTGATTTGGTTTCTTTTATTTCTACAGGTTTGAATACTACGGTCAGAAAAATCTGTTTGAGATCACAGTTTTTGCTGGTCTCGAAAAATGTATTAAGTTCATTCTGAACTTTAAGTTCAGAGAAGATGGTATTTGTCTTCTGCAGCAATCATGCCAATGCGTGAGGTATGATTTAGCCTGTATAATAATTAGTCAATAGATTATATTTATTTGTACATGGAAATTGATTGTTCATATGTGAGGATTTTGTAAAAGAGAACAAGCAGTTTGATTCCTGTCCCAAATTGGCCGAAGCAACACGCGGTACCAAAGCTAGTATCTAGATAATTCATTCAAGCCTGAAGCAACACACACGTACACAACACCTAATTGATCTTTGCGTTGATCGGTCCTCACGGCTGGAAACGTACTAATACACATGTATATGCAAAAAAACTGGGCGTATTGCCTTCTATTGGGCCTGATTCTTTTCTTTTATTTCTCGTTGTTGTTCAATGTTTACAAAAGTGTATGCATGCGTATATATAGTAGCTAGGACAACCACGGGCTATCCTACTTGGTTGCAAGTTTTAATCCTAGTATACTAGGTATTTGTTCTGCGTACAACCCGGATACAACACCGAAGGAAATATGCCCTAGAGGCAATAATAAAGTTATTATTTATTTCCTTATATCATGATAAATGTTTATTATTCATGCTAGAATTGTATTAACCGGAAACATAATACATGTGTGAATACATAGACAAACAGAGTGTCACTAGTATGCCTCTACTTGACTAGCTCGTTGATCAAAGATGGTTATGTTTCCTAACCATAGACATGAGTTGTCATTTGATTAATGGGATCACATCATTAGGTGAATGATTTGATTGACATGACCCATTCCATTAGCTTAGCACCCGATCGTTTAGTATGTTGCTATTGCTTTCTTCATGACTTATACATGTTCCTATGACTATGAGATTATGCAACTCCCGTTTACCGGAGGAACACTTTGGGTACTACCAAACGTCACAACGTAACTGGGTGATTATAAAGGAGTACTACAGGTGTCTCCAAAGGTACATGTTGGGTTGGCGTATTTCGAGATTAGGTTTTGTCACTCCGATTGTCGGAGAGGTATCTCTGGGCCCTCTCGGTAATGCACATCACTTAAGCCTTGCAAGCATTGCAACTAAATGAGTTAGTTGCGGGATGATGTATTACAGAACGAGTAAAGAGACTTGCCGGCAACGAGATTGAACTAAGTATTGGAATACCGACGATCGAATCTCGGGCAAGTAACATACCGATGACAAAGGGAACAACGTATGTTGTTATGCGGTCTGACCGATAAAGATCTTCATAGAATATGTAGGAGCCAATATGGGCATCCAGGTCCCGCTATTGGTTATTGACCGGAGACGTGTCTCGGTCATGTCTACATTATTCTCGAACCCGTAGGGTCCGCACGCTTAAGGTTACGATGATAGTTATATTATGAGTTTATGCATTTTGATGTACCGAAGGTTGTTCGGAGTCCCGGATGTGATCACGGACATGACGAGGAGTCTCGAAATGGTCGAGACATAAAGATTGATATATTGCAAGCCTATGTTTGGATATCGGAAGTGTTCCGGGTGAAATCGGGATTTTACCGGAGTACTGGGAGGTTACCGGAACCCCCCGGGAGCTATATGGGCCTTAGTGGGCTTTAGTGGAAAAGAGAAGGGGCAGCCCAAGATGGGTCGCGCGCCTCCCCCTCCCCTAGTCCTATTAGGACAAGGAGAGGTGGCCGGCCCCCCCTCTCTCTTTTCCCCCTCCGCGAATCCTATTCCAACTAGGATTGGGGGGGGAATCCTACTCCTAGAGGGAGTAGGACTCTCCTGGCGCGCCCCCCTTGGCTGGCCAGCCTCCCCCCTTTTGGTCCTTTATATACTGAGGCAGAGGCACCCTAGAACACACAAGTTGATCCACGTGATCTATTCCTTAGCCGTGTGCGGTGCCCCCAGCCACCATAGTCCTCGATAATACTGTAGCAGAGTTTAGGCGAAGCCCTGCTGCTGTAGTGCATCAAGATCGTCACCACGCCGTCATGCTGACGGAACTCTTCCCCGACACTTTGTTGGATCGGAGTCCGGGGATCGTCATCGAGCTGAACGTGTGCTAGAACTCGGAGGTGCCGTAGTTTCGGTGTTTGATCGGTCGGATCGTGAAGACGTACGACTACATCAACCAAACGCTTCTGTTGTCGATCTACTAGGTATGTAGATCATACTCCCCCTCTAGTTGCTATGCATCACCATGATCTTGCGTGTGCGTAGGAAATTTTTTGAAATTACTACGTTCCCCAACAGTGGCATCCGAGCCAGGTTTTATATGTTGATGTTATATGCACGAGTAGAACACAAGTGAGTTGTGGGCGATATAAGTCATACTGCCTACCAGCATGTCATACTTTGGTTCGGCGGTATTGTTGGATGAAGCGGCCCAGACCGACATTACGCGTACGCTTACGCGAGACCGGTTCTCCCGACGTGCTTTGCACAGAGGTGGCTTGTGGGTGACAGTTTCTCCAACTTTAGTTGAACCAAGTGTGGCTACGCCCGGTCCTTGCGAAGGTTAAAACGGAGTCAAATTGACAAACTATCATTGTGGTTTTGATGCGTAGGTGAGATTGGTTCTTACTTAAGCCCGTAGCAGCCACGTAAAACTTGCAACAACAAAGTAGAGGACGTCTAACTTGTTTTTGCAGGGCATGTTGTGATGTGATATGGTCAAGACATGATGCTAAATTTTATTGTATGAGATGATCATGTTTTGTAACCAAGTTATCGGCAACCGGCAGGAGCCATATGGTTGTCGCTTTATTGTATGCAATGCAATCGCGATGTAATGCTTTACTTTATCACTAAACGGTAGCGCTAGTCGTAGAAGCACAAGCTTGGCGAGACAACAACGATGCTAGGATGGAGATCAAGGTGTCACGCCGGTGACGATGGTGATCACGACGGTGCTTCGGAGATGGAGATCACAAGCACAAGATGATGATGGCCATATCATATCACTTATATTGATTGCATGTGATGTTTATCTTTTATGCATCTTATCTTGCTTTGATTGACGGTAGCATTATAAGATGATCTCTCACTAAATTATCAAGAAGTGTTCTCCCTGAGTATGCACCGTTGCGAAAGTTCTTCGTGCTGAGACACCACGTGATGATCGGGTGTGATAGGTTCTACGTTCAAATACAACGGGTGCAAAACAGTTGCACACGCGGAATACTTAGGTTATACTTGACGAGCCAAGCATATACAGATATGGCCTCGGAACACGGAGACCGAAAGGTCGAGCGTGAATCATATAGTAGATATGATCAACATAGTGATGTTCACCAATGAAACTACTCCATCTCACGTGATGATCGGACATGGTTTAGTTGATTTGGATCACGTGATCAATTAGAGGATTAGAGGGATGTCTATCTAAGTGGGAGTTCTTAAGTAATATGGTTAAATTGAACTTAAATTTATCATGAACTTAGTCCTGGTAGTATTTTGCAAATCATGTTGTAGATCAATAGCTCGCGTTGTTGCTTCCCTGTGTTTATTTTGATATGTTCCTAGAGAAAATTGTGTTGAAAGATGTTAGTAGCAAAGATGCGGATTGGATCCGTGATTTGAGGTTTATCCTCATTGCTGCATAGAAGAATTATGTCCTTGATGCACCGCTAGGTGACGGACCTATTGTAGGAGCAGATGCAGACGTTATGAACATTTGGCTAGCTCAATATGATGACTACTTGATAGTTTAGTGCACCATGCTTAATGGCTTAGAATCGGGACTTCAAAGACGTTTTGAATGTCATGGAGCATATGAGATGTTCCAGGAGTTGAAGTTAATATTTCAAGCAAATACCTGAGTTGAGAGATATGAAAGTCTCCAACAAGTTCTATAGCTAAAAGATGGAGGAGAATCGCTCAACTAGTGAGCATGTGCCCAGATTGTCTGAGTACAACAATCGCTTGAATCAAGTGGGAGTTAATCTGAAGATAGTGATTGACAGAATTCTCTAGTCACCATCACCAAGTTAGTAGAACTTTGTGATGAACTATGATATGCAAGGGATAACGGAAACGATTCCCAAGCTCTTTGTAATGCGGAAATTGACGAAGGTAGAAATCGAGAAAAACATCAAGTGTTGATGGTAGACAAGACCACTAGTTTCAAGAAAAGGGCAGAGGGAAGAAGGGGAACTTCAAGAAGAACAGCAAGCAAGTTGCTGCTCAAGTGAAGAAACCCAAGTCTGGTCCTAAGCCTAAGACTAAGTGCTTCTACTGCAAAGGGACTGGTCACTAGAAGCGGAACTGCCCCAAGTATTTGGCAGATAAGAAGGATGGCAAAGTGAACAAAAGTATATTTGATATACATGTTATTGATGTGTACTTTACTAGTGTTTATAGCAACCCCTCAGTATTTGATACTGGATCAGTTGCTAAGAGTAGTAACTCGAAACAGAAGTTGCAGAATAATCAGAGACTAGTTAAGGGTGAAGTGACGATGTGTGTTGGAAGTAGTTCCAAGATTGATATGATCATCATCGCACACTCCCCTATACTTTCGGGATTAGTGTTGAACCTAAATAAATGTTATTTGGTTTTTGCGTTGAGCATGAATATGATTTGATCATATTTATTGCAATACGGTTATTCATTAAAGTCAGAGAATAATTGTTGTTCTGTTTACATGAATAAAACCTTCGATGGTCATACACCCAATGAAACAAGTTCATTGGATCTCGATCGTAGTAATACACATATTCATAATATTGAAACCAAAAGATGCGAAGTTAATAATGATAGTGCAACTTATTTGTGGCACTGCCGTTTAGGTCATATTGGTGTAAAGCGCATGAAGAAACTCCATGCTGATGGGATTTTGAAATCACTTGATTATGAATCACTTGGTGCTTGCGAACCATGCCTTATGGGCAAGATGACTAAAGACTCCGTTCTCCGGAACAATGGAAGCAACTGACTTATTGGAAATAATACATACTGATGTATGCGATCCGATGAGTGTTGAAGCTCGCGGCGAGTATCGTTATTTTCTGACCTTCACATATGATTTGAGCAGATATGGGTATATCTGCTTGATGAAACATAAGTCTGAAACATTTGAAAAGTTCAAAGAATTTCAGAGTGAAGTGGAAAATCATCGTGACAAGAAAATAAAAGTTTCTATGATATGATCGCAGAGGTAAAATATTTGAGTTACGAGTTTGGTCTTCAATTAAAACAATGTGAAATAGTTTCACTACTCACGCCACCTGGAACATCATAGTGTAATGGTGTGTCCGAACGTCATAACCGTACTTTATTAGATATAGTGCGATCTATGATGTCTCTTACCGATCTACCACTATCGTTTTGGGGTTATGCATTAGAGACAGCTGCATTCACGTTAAATAGGGCACCATCTAAGTCCGTTGAGATGACACAATCTGAACTGTGGTTTGGCAAGAAACCAAACTTGTCGTTTCTTAAAGTTTGGGGTTGTGATGCTTATATGAAAAAGTTTCATCCTAATAAGCTCAAACCCAAATCGGAGAAATATGTCTTCATAGGATACCCAAAGGAGACGGTTGGGTACACCTTCTATCACAAATCCGAAGGCAAGACTTTTGTTGCTAAATTGGGAGTTTTTATAGAGAAGGAGTTTCTCTCGAAAGAAGTGAGTGGGAGGAAAGTAGAACTTGATGAGGTAACTGTACCTGCTCCCTTATTGGAAAGTAGTTCATCACAGAAATCTGTTCCTATGACTACTACACCAATTAGTGAGGAAGCTAATGATGATGATCATGTAACTTCAGATCAAGTTACTACCGAATCTCGTAGGTAAACCAGAGTGAGATCCGCACCAGAGTGGTACGGTAATCCTGTTCTGGAGGTCATGCTACTTGACCATGACGAACCTACGAACTATGAAGAAGCGATGGTGAGCCCAGATTCCGCAAAATGGCTTGAGGCCATGAAATCTGAGATGGGATCCATGTATGAGAACAAAGTATGGACTTTGGTTGACTTGCCCAATGATCGGTAAGCAATTGAGAATAAATGGATCTTCAAGAGGAAAACGGACGCTGATAGTAGTGTTACTATCTACAAAGCTAGAATTGTCGCAAAAGGTTTTCGACAAGTTCAAGGTGTTGACTACGATGAGAGTTTCTCACTCGTATCTATGCTTAAGTCTGTCCGAATCATGTTAGCAATTGCCGCATTTTATGAAATCTGGCAAATGGATAAACAAAACTGCATTCCTTAATAGATTTATTAAAGAAGAGTTGTATATGATACAACCAGAAGGTTTTGTCAATCCTAAAGGTGCTAACAAAGTATGCAAGCTCTAGCGATCCATCTATGGACTGGTGCAAGCATCTCGGAGTTGGAATATACGCTTTGATAAGTTGATCAAAGCATATAGTTTTATACAGACTTGCGATGAAGCCTGTATTTACAATAAAGTGAGTGGGAGCACTACAACATTTCTGATAAGTATATGTGAATGACATATTGTTGATCGGAAATAATGTAGAATTATTCTGCAAAGCATAAAGGAGTGTTTGAAAGGAATTTTTCAAAGAAAGACCTCGGTAAAGCTGCTTACATATTGAGCATCAAGATCTATAGAGATAGATCAAGACGCTTGATAAGTTTTTTCAATGAGTACATACCTTGACAAGATTTTGAAGTAGTTTAAAATGGAACAGTCAAAGAAAGAGTTCTTGCCTGCGTTGCAAGGTGTGAAATTGAGTAAGACTCAAAGCCCGACCACGGCAGAAGATAGAAATAGAATGAAAGTCATTCCCTATGCCTCAGCCATAGGTTCTATAAAGTATGCCATGTTGTGTACCAGATCTATTGTATACCCTACAGTGTGTTAAGCAAGGGAGTACAATAGTGATCTAAGAGTAGATCACTGGACAACGGTCAAAATTATCCTTAGTGGAATAAGGAAATATTTCTCAATTATGGAGGTGAAAAAAAGGTTCGTCGTAAAAAGTTACGTCGATGCAAGCTTTGACACTGATCCAGATGACTCTAAGTCTCAATCTGGATACATATTGAAAGTGGGAGCAATTAGCTAGAAGTAGCTCCATGCAGAGCATTGTTGACATAGAAATTTGCAAAATACATGCGGATCTGAATGTGGCAGACCCGTTGACTAAACTTCTCTCAGAAGCAAAACATGATCACTTTTTGGGTCTTAATCACATAGCGATGTGAACTAGATTATTGAATCTAGTAAACCCTTTGGGTGTTAGTCACATGGAGATGTGAACCAATCACATAAAGATGAGAACTATTGATGTTAAATCACATGGCGATGTGATCTAGATTATTGACTCTAGTGCAAGTGGGAGACTGAAGGAAATATGCCCTAGAGGCAATAATAAAGTTATTATTTATTTCCTTATATCATGATAAATGTTTATTATTCATGCTAGAATTGTATTAACCGGAAACATAATACATGTGTGAATACATAGACAAACAGAGTGTCACTAGTATGCCTCTACTTGACTAGCTCGTTGATCAAAGATGGTTATGTTTCCTAACCATAGACATGAGTTGTCATTTGATTAATGGGATCACATCATTAGGTGAATGATTTGATTGACATGACCCATTCCATTAGCTTAGCACCCGATCATTTAGTATGTTGCCATTGCTTTCTTCATGACTTATACATGTTCCTATGACTATGAGATTATGCAACTCCCGTTTACCGGAGGAACACTTTGGGTACTACCAAACGTCACAATGTAACTGGGTGATTATAAAGGAGTACTACAGGTGTCTCCAAAGGTACATGTTGGGTTGGCGTATTTCGAGATTAGGTTTTGTCACTCCGATTGTCGGAGAGGTATCTCTGGGCCCTCTCGGTAATGCACATCACTTAAGCCTTGCAAGCATTGCAACTAAATGAGTTAGTTGCGGGATGATGTATTACAGAACGAGTAAAGAGACTTGCCGGCAACGAGATTGAACTAGGTATTGGAATACCGACGATCGAATCTCGGGCAAGTAACATACCGATGACAAAGGGAACAACGTATGTTGTTATGCGGTCTGACCGATAAAGATCTTCGTAGAATATGTAGGAGCCAATATGGGCATCCAGGTCCCGCTATTGGTTATTGACCGGAGACGTGTCTCGGTCATGTCTACATTGTTCTCGAACCGGTAGGGTCCGCACGCTTAAGGTTACGATGACAGTTATATTATGAGTTTATGCATTTTGATGTACCGAAGGTTGTTCGGAGTCTCGGATGTGATCACGGACATGACGAGGAGTCTCGAAATGGTCGAGACATAAAGATTGATATATTGGAAGCCTATGTTTGGATATCGGAAGTGTTCCGGGTGAAATCGGGATTTTACCGGAGTACCGGGAGGTTACCGGAACCCCCCGGGAGCTATATGGGCCTTAGTGGGCTTTAGTGGAAAAGACAAGGGGCAGCCCAAGATGGGCCGCGCGCCTCCCCCCTCCCCTAGTCCTATTAGGACAAGGAGAGGTGACCGGCCCCCCCTCTCTCTTTTCCCCCTCCGCGAATCCTATTCCAACTAGGATTGGGGGGGGGGGAATCCTACTCCCAGAGGGAGTAGGACTCTCCTGGCGCGCCCCCCTTGGCCGGCCAGCCTCCCCCCCTTTTGGTCCTTTATATACTGAGGCAGAGGCACCCTAGAACACACAAGTTGATCCACGTGATCTATTCCTTAGCCGTGTGCGGTGCCCCCAGCCACCATAGTCCTCGATAATACTGTAGCGGAGTTTAGGTGAAGCCCTGCTGCTGTAGTGCATCAAGATCGTCACCACGCCGTCGTGCTGACGGAACTCTTCCCCGACACTTTGCTGGATCGGAGTCCGAGGATCGTCATCGAGTTGAACGTGTGCTAGAACTCGGAGGTGCCGTAGTTTCAGTGCTTGATCGGTCGGATCGTGAAGACGTACGACTACATCAACCAAACGCTTCTGTTGTCGATCTACTAGGTATGTAGATCATACTCCCCCTCTCGTTGCTATGCATCACCATGATCTTGCATGTGCGTAGGAAATTTTTTGAAATTACTACGTTCCCCAACAAACACAACACATGCCATCATTATTTCCAACATACTCTTTGTGCACTTTAATTATCTTCGGCAAAAAATGTTTTTGGCACCACAGTGGTTTCTTGTTTTATTGTATCTTGTGTTTGCAGTTGCTCCCGGTGGTCGGTGCTCCTGTCTGATTTTAATAAGAGCCACGGATGTTTGCATTTGAATTCCATTATGATCATTCATATTATATATTGATGCTCTCTGGGCCTATAACCATTAATGCCTTCTAGTTATGTTCTATTTTGTCACTCAGGGCATATGCAAGTACTTTCTTTTAGTTTTTACTTGCAACAAATATCGATTTGTAACTAAGTGGCCAGATATTTCGTCTTATGTCCTGTACTTTGTGCCAATTTCTGACAATTCTTAGAGGTCTACCAGGCTCCTCATAAAAGCCAACATGCTCAAGTAAGTTGCTCTCATATACTGATTTTATCTGCCGCTATTGTGCCGATTTATTTATGTGAACTGACTTCTATAACTTACTCAACATTTTGTAGGAATGATGGAGCACCTTGGTATAAAGAAGCATGAGGAGGTATTAGTCGCCGATGAAGAATTATATCCATTCAAACAATGATGGCGCCCCTCGATTGAAGATTAATAAAGAATATATTTTCTAGTTTTTCCATTTCCAAATTAGATATGAGAAGTACATTGGTCATGTAAGGAGTGTTTTTGACTCAAATGTCTTAAATGCCGTTTTAATTCCAGATTTGTATGTCGGAATTTTGTTAGTTGATCTTACTTTTACTAATAAAAGAGGCTATGACCCTTTCAATATTGAGATTCTTTTGCTTCCTAATTAATGCGGATAACATTTAAGCGTTGGATGCTACTAAGGATTCTATAGGTGGTTGAATGGAAATGATATAAAATTATTAGCGATGACAAAAGTGCTCGCTAATACTATAATTGTGGTTGTTATTGCTTAGGGATGACGACCACACACTATCTCGTCGTTATAAGAATAACGACCGGAAAATTAGTTTTAACGATGGAGCCTACTACGACCAGCATATTGTGGTCGTTATTGACCTTTAGCGACAACAATGCGACTTTTAACGACCACATATACGGTCGTTAAAAACCTTTTTCCTAGTAGTGTACCCCCCTAGGGCACCCCCTCCACCCTCGTGGCCCCCCTGACGTACTTCTTCCGCCTATATATCTTCATATACCCTAAAAACATCCGGGAGCACAATAGATCGGGAGTTCCGCCGTCAGAAGCCTCCGTAGCCACTGAAAGCCAATTTAGACCCGTTCCGGCACCCTGCCGGAGGGGGAATCCTTCTCCGGTGGCCATCTTCATCATCCCGGTGCTCTCCATGACAAGGAGGGAGTAGTTCTCCCTCGGGGCTGAGGGTATGTACCAGTAGCTATGCGTTTGATCTATCTCTCTCGTGTTCTTGAGGTGGTACAATCTTGATTTATCGCGAGCTTTGCTATTATAGTTGGATCTTATGATGTTTCTCCCCCTCTACTCTCTTGTAATGGATTGAGTTTCCCCTTTGAAGTTATCTTATCGGATTGAGTCTTTAAAGATTTGAGAACACTTGATGTATGTCTTGCCATGCGTATCTGTGGTGACAATGGGATACCACGTGATTCACTTGATGTATGTTTTGGTGATCAACTTGTGGGTTCCGCCCATGAACCTATGCATAGGGGTTGGCACCCGTTTTCGTCGTGATTCTCCGGTAGAAACTTTGGGGCACACTTTGAGCTCCTTTGTGTTGGTTGAATAGATGAATCTGAGATTGTGTGACGCATATCGTATAATCATATCCACGGATACTTGAGGTGACATTGGAGTATCTAGGTGACATTAGGGTTTTGGTTCATTTGTGTCTTAAGGTGTTATTCTAGTACGAACTCTAGGGTTGTTTGTGACACTTATAGGAATAGCCCAATGGATTGATTGGAAAGAATAACTTTGAGGTGGTTTCGTACCCTACCATAATCTTTTCGTTTGTTCTCCGCTATTAGTGACTTTGGAGTGACTCTTTGTTGCATGTTGAGGGATAATTATGTGATCCAATTATGTTATTATTGTTGAGGGAACTTACACTAGCGAAAGTATGAACCCTAAGCCTTGCAATACCGTTTATGCTCACTTTTATTATTAGTTACCTTGCTGTTTTTATAATTTTAGATTACAAAAACTGTTATCTACTATCCATATACCACGTGTATCATCATCTCTTCGCCGAACTAGTGCACCTATACAATTTACCATTGTATTGGGTGTGTTGGGGACACAAGAGACTCTTTGTTATTTGGTTGCAGGGTTGTTCGAGAGAGACCATCTTCATTCTATGCCTCATACGGATTGATAAACCTTAGGTCATCCACTTGAGAGAAATTTGCTACTGTCCTACAAACCTCTGCACTTGAAGGCTCAACAACGACTACAAGAAGAATGTTGTGTAGTAGACATCAAGCAGCCACAACAGGAAGCCAGCGATGATCTACAATTGTAGGTGAAGAATAGCATACAAAATTGTACGAGTACAAGAGATTTCATCCACTAATTATACCCATCCATGTCCCACCTATGCTTCTAAAAAGGCCATCACTTACTATGTAAGACAGAGGCCTCTCTACACTTTCGCGTATGAATCAAACAAGGGAACAAATGAGATACAAAATGAAGGATTACTTCCCACCTGTAGCCTTTTGGTTTCTCTTGCTCCTAATAGAAAAGGGGAAACGAAGTGCTGAGACAAATCTACGACCTGTGAAGCAGGAGAAAAAATAAAAATAAGAATAGATCTGCATCAGTTTGTGAAGGAAAAAAGCAAGGAATCCAATTTTATTAGCAAAATCAGATGGGATATAACTAGATGTGAACGAAACAAGGTGGGATTGGCAGGAAAATTTCCACGAATTCAAGATGGAAAGATGAAGAATAGGGATACCTTAGCTCCTGTTCGTGCGTGCCGCCATCTCTGCAGAACGAGGAGAAACTAGTGGGTCCAAGATTTGTTTGGAGGAAGAATGGCTCTGCTGCTAAATAGGGGTAATCAGGTAGGATTTTACCGCGCTTTCTCTAGAATTTTCGCACCTTTATCCCCTTCCGTCGCGGATGTGAGGAACAGCTCGTTGTCTTTTTTTTACGTCAATTCCCATTCCCACGCTGAATTACTAGGGTCCTCCAGGGAAGAGTCTGATGGGCGTTGGGCCTCCGAACTCCCTTTCCCCTGCCTCTCTTAGGCTTTGTATAATGGAAGATGCTTAGGGAGGTGCTTAAAAAAATAAACCGAATTTTTCTAAAGCACCGATGCCTATTTCTATAAGAGAGACGCTTAGTTAAGCGTCTATTCTATACAAATAAGCATCGGTGCTTAAGAAACGTCAGGTTTATTTCTCTAAACACCTCTCCTAAGCACCTCCCATTGTACAAGGCCTTAACTCCCATGTCCCTGACCCAATCAAGGGAAGTTAAGTCCCACGGGCCTCCAACTCCCATTCCCCATCTCCAACTTCCCCCAAACAAACATGCTGTTAGAGCCTTGGGTGTATAGCTGGCCAAACGGGCCGTGCTAACTGGGCCGGCCCGGTAGCACGCAGGAACGACACGGCCCAGGCACGGCACGACCTGAGCTAAACGGGCTAGGCCCGGCACGCGGCACGCCATGGGCCATGCCTGAGCCTGGAGGCTGGGCACGCGGGCCGGCACGGCACGGACCGTTTAATTTTTGTTCATATTTTTTATATATATGATCTAAATTACAGCCCAATAGGCCTAAAATATAGCCCAACAAGCTAAAAATCAGATGGACTAGCGTGCAAAACGTGCCACGGGCCGACCCGTTTAATAATCAGGCCGTGCCTGGGCCAGGGAGCCACGCCCGTGGGCCGGCACGGCACGGCCCAGCTATTAAACGTGCCACGGCGGGCCGTGCCGTGCCGGGCCGACCCGTTTGGCCAGGTCTGCTTGGGTGGAAGGAAGGAAGGCAGGCAGGCTGCACGGCGAGGGCCCCACACGGCATCGACCCCACCACCATCCACACCGTCCGTGCCCAATCAAGCGGCCAACACCCGCCACCAGCCACGTCACAACGTCTCCCTCTCGGCCCGAAGGAAATCGCGGCCCTCCCAAGCCGATCCGAGACACCGGAGACAATCCTCGACCGCGGCGGGGGCGGCGGCGGCGGCGCGACGCTGTCGGAGATGTACCAGAGCGCGCGGCGGCTGCTGCTGTCGGCCCGCGTCGAGCGGCTCGCCTCGGCGCCCGCCTCCTCCTCCTACCCCGGGAGGTGGCGCAGATCCAGGGCCTCTGCGTGCAGATGGACCGCCTGTGGCGCTCCATCCCCGCCAAGGGCCAGCGCGACCTCTGGAAGAGGTGAGGACACTCTTCCTCTCCTTCTTCTCACGGCCTTAACCCCATTTAGCTGCTCCGTCACGAGTTCCTTGTGTATGCCGCGCGAATCGGCGACGAGGCGGGGAGAGATCTCCAAGCGCCGATGAGTTCTTGGTCACAGCTCTAGCGTATGCATTCTGTCGTTACTGTGGTCTCCAAGGTGAAACCTTCTAGTTCGGCGGTTACCTGAGCAATCGATTTGGCGTTAATGGTGAGGATTGACGAGCTTGTGTAGTAATCTGTGCCATGTTTTCAACTTGTGTACTAGTACTTGGTAGGTAGGCCTCCATTGCTTTTCAGCAACTGTAAGTTCAATTAGGTTGTTCGATGTGCCAACTTGGTAGGCTTCAGTTATGCTATTGAGGAGGATATGGAAGTTAGGTTGTTCAATTATGCTTTGAGCAAGTGGAAATTTGGTTGTTCAGTATGCCTGTTTCAACTTATTTAGCTTGACCACTATCAGTTTTCTTGCCACTGAATCTGCCTGTTGTTGGTAGACAGGTCCATTGGCACTAGATTATTCATAACAAATAGTTCCTGTCGCAAAAAGAATTCTTTGCAAATTTTAGCTGCGCCCTTCTTGGTGGTGGTTCAGAGGGGCAAGACGCCAAGAATAGGCAATGATAAGCACTCATTGAACTACGAGCGCATGATATATACGAGGCAGAGTATTTTAATTGTATTTCATGTAGATACTTTTTAGCAATCTTCCATCGGCAAATTATAGGTACACTGTGTCTGATTAGGGATGCCAGTGCCAGAACCACCACGACCTCCACATAGACTTAACCAGGGTCATAGTGTTTTAATTCAAGTACCCACCATAAACAAGCAATAAATAACTTTGTGTATCATTGCACTTCATAATTTAGTCAGCAAGCAGGATTATTTTGATGTACGAACTTGATAGTTCAGATTGAAAACTAGCCTTTCTTCAGAGGAATTGGCATAACCAACATTTCATACAGAAAGTTATTATCTCATTTGTTGCTTCTAATCTAAGTTATTAGTAATTCTTGGTTAATTGATTTATCCATCCACCTTCTGGGTGCAGTAGAAATCCTACAGCCAGGTATTAGGTGTAATACATCTTGGAACCTTGATCTTGTCCTCAGCTTGTATCAAATAGTGTTACCTTAAAATACATGTGAGACGGAGTGCTTTTTACCTACATTGCTTTAATCTGTAGGAGATACACATTAGATTGGATTGTTTTCTTGCTCTTAAGATGGCATTTTCTCTAATTCCCTTCCTTTATAGCAAAGATTCAGTCACAGAAGTACTAAACTACTAAATACACATATTTTCTTCTAGTGTTATTCTTTCTCTGGAATTCACCAGCTTAGATCTGAAGGTCTTGTCACTCTATATGTGTGGTCAATATGGAATTTCAGGCCATGTGTCATGCTGAGATAGTTAGACGCCCATGCTAGGTTTATCCGTCCTCGAGGATGCTATATTTCCTTTTATCTGTTTTGTAGAAATGGAGTTCTGTATAAAAGTGATATTTGTGGCTCCTGGAGCAACTCTCGAGAATTGCTCTAGGATATGATTTCTGTTGTGAATTCTTTTCCTGTTGCATGTATAATTTCGACAGTGTGCACAATTGAAAGGAAGAGCTGAATAGGTTGCTGTTCCAAGTTTTTAACATTGTTTGATGTTGTCCTGGCAGAAAAGTGGAGCAGCTATCTGAAGAGGTTGATTCATTGAAGGAAACCCTCAACAAGCACTCGTTGCGGCAATGAAAGCGGATTCTGGAAGCCAAGGAAAGGGCGGAGCTATTTGAGAGAGAGAGCTGTGAGTAGTCTTGAAGCATGAGCAGTTGTGTTTCATGCAGGATAATTTCGTTGCAGCACTAATGAATTGAAAATTATGTTGCAGAATGGTGAGTCGTCACATGTCCTTCAAATATTTGACGACGAAGCCCAGGCAATGCAATCGGCCCGTAGCTCCTCTCGAATGCTTGACGAAGCCTTTGAGACAGGAGTGGCCATCCTCCACAAGTAGTCTGACCAGAGGGATCGTCTGAAGGTAAACGAAACAGTTCAACTTGCACAGCACCCTGCTGGCCTTTGTTGGCATGGTGAAAGAATGTGCCTGCCTGATAGTAGCAGAAGTAACATCTCCTTGCACTTGATTGCAGAGCGCGCAAAGGAAGGCTCTAGATGTCCTGAACACCGTTGGCCTATCAAACTCGGTCTTGAAGCTTATTGAGAAGCGGCACCGGGTCGACAAGCGGATCGCGTATGGCGGCATGATCATCACCGTCGTGCTGATGGTTGCGTTTTGGCGATGGACACACTAGTTTCAAATGTCCTCTAGAGGTGGGCACACTAGTGCATGAGGAATTAAGGAAGGGGGGTTGTTGTTCAGATTAAAGTTTGCTATCTCTGGTCCTTCCTTGTGTAGTAGGCACAACTCTGCTCGGTTACTGATCCATCTTCTTTGTATTACTACTATTATATACTGTGTGTATAGCGATTATGAAAAGATGTTGACAACCCTCAGATCAGATACAGTAGCCTGTTTTGTTGATATGACAATTTCTGTTGTAAAAAATGCAGTCGTGGACGTGCACATCTTGTGTGCTAATACTGCTGTTTATGACCTCTCTTTTAGTTTGCGCTTTTGCAGTTTTCTATTGGATAAATGGTGTTTCATATTGTGTTTTCAGAATTCTGTAACCTGTCTCCTTGAAGACCATGTACTCCATTAAATTCTTACTCTTTTTTTTTACCAAAACAAGCTAGATGAGTATGCTAGAAGAAACATGCAAACAGGGCAAATGATCATAATATTGCTAGTTAATCACCCTCAAGTTATTGCCGATGCAGCAGAGCATTTTTCTTCTTTTTTGTACATCTGTGTTTCTGCTTTTACATTTGGTATAATCCCCTGTCGATCTTACACCTCCTTGGTATAATCTTTTTTTTTTTAGTGAACCAACCTCTGGTTGAGATGGTTAGGTGGTGCTCGCATTTATCCTGGATTTATTTCAGGAATTCTGGCGATACGCTTTCAGTGGGAGGAGACGTTCCCGTCGACTACGAGGCGCCTACGGTGACTTCGTAAAGTCTCAAGATGATATGCCGACTCAGTCTCTCGGAGGTGCTCATAGGGGTAGGGTGTGCGTGTGTGCGTTCATAGGGGTGAGTGTATGCGCGTTTATATGAGCGCTTGCGTCTGTACTGTGTTCAAAAAAAAACATGATGTTTTTATTCATGTCCTGTTTGCTGCAAACATGTATGGCATTTTGGATCTCGGCCTCCATGGAGGCTGAATTTTCGTAAAATTCAAAATTCAAAAAATTCAGTTTCAAAAAAATCTGACGAGGATGAATAGTATCATGTGTTAAAAAGCCCTAGATTTTTTTTCACAGCCCTCATTTCATCTTATTTCGTCCTAAAATTTTACACGTGCATTGTGCCTTCATCTCTCTCTTTTTTTTCAGAATTTTTTGAAATGTAAAAAATATGAATTTTCAGGAATTTTGGATTTGGAGGCTCCACAAAGCTCGGCCTCCAAAAGCAATTTCTGGAGTAGGTTTATACTATATCTTTGGTTCAACTCCCTTGTAGTTTGAAGGCAATTTTGATATAGACTTCTGCCAATCAACCGTCTCATCATCTGCCGGTAGGCCACCATTTCTGCTCAAGCAGCATCAACTGCCGAAGATGTTGCCACCGTCGACCTTGCCTGTCGCCGGCGACGGCAGCAGGGGGAGGAGAAAAAAGCACAGGCAGTTGGACTTACGCTTACACAATGAATTGATTAACATAACAGGCATTGTTTCTTCTGCCATTTTAGGCCGACATTTCACAGTTGTGTAGCTTTGGAAACCGTAGGTGAAACAAACGATTTAACAAAATAGTACAGCCGAGTCACAGGGCAATCCAATCCAATAATCCACCTCTTCATGGGAAACTCAGTCCAATGATGAAGAAAAAAGAGGCAAACAAATCACACAATCCTCTCCAATTCCCTCGCGTAGCCGAGGGTCTGGTTGATGACCGGCGCTGCCGGGATCTCCTTGCAGGGCTGGGACTCCTTCGCCTTCTGGAACAAGACCCGGCCGTCCTTGACATCCCACTCGGGGTGCTCCTGTTGACAACACGACGGTACTTTACAACCCCATGGCCATAATAACTCACGTAATTCACACCAGGAGCACAAGGCATGTTAATTTACCTCTGCGATGTACTGTTGCAGTTCCTTGTCGGAGCTGAACTTAAACATCTGCTTCGCGTCGTTTATTGACAGGTAATCATATCCCTTCTCGCTGCACCCAGCTATCTCGTCTCTGCGGGTGCAGCAGATATCATCACAGTGATGCACAGCAGCACAAGGAGCTAACTGGAAGGGGTGGAGACAGAGACCGACTTACCTAACCGTTTTGACGAGAAGGTCCATGAAGTATATGTAGGTTTCATGCGGCGCGGTTTGTCGAGCGCTCAGCACGCGGTTGTATGCGCCCTCCATAAAGGACTGCTCGAGCTCAACCCCGTGCTTGATGTAAGCATTATCCAGCGCTTTGGCGGGAAGAAGCTCCAGCTCAGTGTGGAACTCCGCAATTCTATTCTGGACTAACAGCCTCAGAAGGTTAGCCCCCATGATTGGGTACTCCTCCGATGATGGAGGAATTATGCCGCTGCAGGCATCAGCATGAATTAGTACGATATATTACAAGCAGAAAATCCAACATGTTCCTAGGTAAAATAACCTTCAACAAGTCCAGACATTTTGTAACATGTTCTGGACTTGATAAACCAGGCATATAAAACTGAATAAGATGTGAAAACAATTCTGCTAAGATATTAGAAACACAAAACATTTGCCAGTCTGGCAAGGGCATCATGGGTCACCCGCAGGCCAGAAACCTGAGAGTTCGATACGAAACCCAATCTACATGTCTAACTTAACTGCGACTTGCAAACATAAATTCCCAACTCAGCCCCTGTTCCATATTCGACTACCCAACTGAACCAGCAAACTTGGCACAACATAACTCATGCAAGATTAACCCAAAAACTCATGCAAGACTAACACAAAAACCTATTTTGGTTCAACTCATTTGGCAACTTATTATGCCCAAAGAAAACCAATAATTTATACAGTACTTATTTGTTTTGACTTTACCAACTGAAAACCCAATGGATGATGAAGGAGAACAGGGAACAATACACGTATTAAATGACAGCCTACACAATGCATAGACAGAGAAAACAACTGCAAAGTGGTAAAAAAAAAGGAACTAACCATGTGTCCATGTAATAGGGCTTGAGCTGGCAGAAGTCCCTTTCAAATGCATCTTGGTCTTCCATTTTCACACTCAAAATAACTGCCTGCTCATAAATTTCCCCTGAAATGTTTCAGGTAGATTTAGTGGCTGCTCTATTAAGGATAACCACAAGACCAGAGCATATATTTCTAAATAGCTGGGCCATAACACTACAGACACACATTTTCCTTTTAGAAAAAAAACAGGGCATAGGTTACGATAATCAGACAGAAGGGTTGGGTTCATTCATGGCGACAGCATATGAACGATCAATTCATGAACTGCAACATAGTGATATCTGAATGAC
This sequence comes from Triticum aestivum, assembly GCF_018294505.1. Classification (NCBI taxonomy): domain Eukaryota; kingdom Viridiplantae; phylum Streptophyta; class Magnoliopsida; order Poales; family Poaceae; genus Triticum; species Triticum aestivum. The sequence goes on from NC_057812.1 coordinate 34,557,844, forward strand.
CGAATCTTATATCATCTAATACAAATATCCAATGCAGCATCAGAGGTCAAGTCGAAAAAGAGACCCGTTATTCTAGAGTCGACACTCTGACACTGACAAGCATCACTAGCGTCAGTTTTAACTCCTAAGATAGAACGAACATTCAAATCAAATCATCTATAAAAATTCATATATGGCTGCAACCATTCGGCTGAAACTCCTAAAGTAAAATTGCATGACCAAAACAAATCAGTGTTAGGCGTGCAAAGATCCCCCGCCACATCCTCGAGCTAGCTGCATCGAGCAACTAAACATACCAACTGTTACAGAAAGACCACACATGAATTGCCGGCTAACTAAACAAAGTTTCAGTTCAACGGCGCTGAACGAGTCATATCGCAACAATAATCAAACATGACTACAATCTCAGACGGCGTTACAAAAACAAGATAACCACATCACACATCAACCAAACACAGACCAACCTACACACAGAGTCAAAATCCCCTCACCGACACAATCTTCATCATATATATATATACCTACACACAGAATCAAAATCCCCTCACCAACACAATCTTCACATATACCTACATACACTACACACACCATAATAACATGGTGACCTACCAAGAAAAAAAATCGCACCCAGCGCACACATACGGAAAGCATCATTGCAACCACCTGACGACAATTGATAGAGAGAAAAAAAAAGTTGTCTTACTCGCAAGCTTGAGCTCCTCCACGGCGTTGGGCGTCTGCTGGAACAGCGGGGGAAGGCTGGGGAACTTGGTGAGGAGGACCTGCAAGAGGAGGAAGCTTCACCTGTCAATTCACCAGAAGATGGACCTCTCGCTCCCCGGCGAAACCACCGGCGCCGCCGACCCAACCAGAACTAAAACCTAGAAAAGATGCGAGCTTTCCGAACTGCCCGGCGGGAGGGGGGGAGAAGGGGGCGGGCGCACCTTGAGCTGCGAGAGGAGGGTCGAGCAGACGTCGAAATTGCTGGCCTTGAAGGCCGCCTTGAAGCGGTCGAACAGCTGCGTCACCTCCACCAGCTTCGGATCCATCGGCGGCGGCGGGGGGCGGCGGCGGAGCTGGAGCTTCGAGTCGAGTCGAGTCGCGGATTGGAGCCGAGGCTGAACGGGATCTCTCCTTCGGCGGGAGAGATCGAGGCGGGAGGGGATTAGGGTTCGAGTCTCCTCCAAGGCTCCAAGTACGAGATCGGGCGCCGCGGGGGAAGAGCTAGCGGCTGTGTACTGTATACTCCTCCTCTCGGGCTGTCCTACTCGGCTTCCTCCTCTTTCTTCTTTCTGTGGAAAAAAGAATAAAAAAGTAATAAATCAAAACGCTTTCTTAATTAAAAAAAAAGGGTTGTAGGAAACGCGAAAAACAATACGTAGACATGACATAATTTTTATATTTGCGAAAGTCCACTTTGCTTATTATTTACGAAATTTATTAACCCAACTAGTACGAACTAGACCTAGGTATGGGCAGCCCGTCCCGACGACCCAGCCCAAAAAATCTAGGCCGGGCTCAGACCTAGAAATTTGACCCATTGCGTATGTCAGGCCGGGCTCTGGCCTAGAAATTTGACCTGTTGCGTATGTCAGGTCGGGATCGAACCTGGAAAATATGTCAGTTTACACGGAGGCCCGGCCCGGCCCGGCTCGAAATTGATGTTTTTAGTTTCTTCGGCCGGGCTCGGGCCTACATATACGTTTTCTTGGCCGGGCCGGGCCAGGCTCGGGCTTAGACTTTGCAAGTCGTGCTTTGACAGGCCTGACCCGAAACCCGACCCAGCCTGAGGAATGCCAAAGGGCAATACTACGCGTCCGACCCGATGATAAACCAATTAGATCATCCGCCTCGGCAACCGTCAGATGCCGTCCAACACATCCGTCCAATCTTCTGACCTAGCCAATCAAGGACCTTTGCAACAGCTACTAGCATGCTGTTCTTATGGGCTTGCAACAAGGACCTTGTTTCAAAGGTCCACCGAGATAGCAGCTGGCTGAGATAGGCCACACCCTAGGCTAGAGCATAGCCGCCATGCCATGGCCCGAGCGTCTCGGCCATAGAACACCGTCACTTGCCGGAGTTGCTCCTCCTCCTCAGCATTAGCCCCGCGAGCAGCTGCCAGCTCCACTCCAACACGACGGCGAGGGCCTCTCATGTCGGACGCTCCTTCCGCGTTTTTATGCAACTGGGACTATGTTTCTGAAACATTCTTTATGTTGCAATGCCTGACCTATCACTCTCTAACGTGGGGTGCTCCTCCCGCGCTTTCTGCAATAGGGGCTATGTTACTAAAAACAAGACCCCTGTTGCGGAACGGGCTATGTTTCTGAAAAAACCTGTTGCGGAAAAAAACCCTTCACCACCAAATCATTTTTTGTTTCTGAAACAAGATGTTTATTTGCATAAACCTTTTGAAATAAGACCCTTATTGCACAAAAAGAAACCTTCACCATCAAATAGTTTTTCGTTCTAAAACTAGTCATCTGTTGCAGAAATCTACTGAAACAAGACCCTTGTCGCGCGACAAAAGCTGGTTGCATGGGACTTGCGCGAGCCTCGGTCAGGATCGATCCGATGGCTAAGCAAGCGTCGGACACTGCGCATGCATCAGCTGGTTGAAGGGTAGCATTTTCCTACAAATAAAACCTTGAAAAATAAATACGGCCTCCGTCCAGATTTATCCATCGCTAAAATGAGTGTATCTAGATGTGTTTTAGTGTGTCGATACACTCATTTCGGCGAGTTCTGATGTCCAGCGCTTCAAATCAATTCGAGGGTTCAATGGCGACAACTGATGCTCTGGGTTGATGGTCAATAGAGGCACGTACATGAAGACTTTCTGATTGTCATTGGCAAGGTCAAGCCGACTCCGAAAGGGGAGCGGCGATGGCGGTGCGTCGGCGAGTTCGTTCTAGCAGTGGTAGTGTTCGGTGGTGTAGGTCCTCGATGTAATTTTTATTGTGTTGAGTTACTTTGTATTCCTTAGGAACCATTATAATATTGGAAATCTTATATGGGAAACATTAGAATAATCCTAAAGCACTATAAGTTGTCATGTCAGAAATTCAACCGTTCACTGCGAACATGCCCAGTGTGAATGCGCCAGCATCCACTCACATACAAAGCTGGTACCCCCCTGAAAGATCGTGGATGTCGCCTAGAGGGGGGGGGGGTGAATAGGCGCTTTAAAATAATTACGGTTTAGGCTTGAACAAAATAGGAATAAACTCTAGCGTTTTTTTTGTCAAGCACAAAACCTAAAACGACTAGGCTCACCTATGTGCACCAACAACTTATGCTAGGCAAGATAAACAACTATGTGATAGCAAGATATATAACATGAAACTATGTCTATCACAAAGTAAAGTGCATAAGTAAAGGACTCGGGTAAGAGATAACCGAGGGACGCGGAGACGATGATGCATCCCGAAGTTCATACCCTTGCGATGCTAATATCCGTTTGGAGCGGTGTGGAGGCACAATGCTCTCAAGAAGCCACTAGGGCCACCGTAATCTCCTCACGCCCTCGCACAATGCAAGTGAAGGAATATACCCTAGAGGCAATAATAAAGTTGTTATTTTATATTTCCTTATTCATGATAAAATTTTATTATTTATGCTAGAACTGTATTGATCGGAAACCTAAATACATGCGTGAATACATAAACAAATATCGTGTCCCTAGTAAGCCTCTACTAGACTAGCTCGTTGATCAAAGATGGTTAAGGTTTCCTAACCATAGACATGTGTTGTCATTTGATAACGGGATCACATCATTAGGAGAATGATGTGATGGACAAGACCCATCCGTTAGCTTAGCATAATGATCATTTAGTTTTATTGCTATTGCTTTCTTCATGTCAAAAACATATTCCTTCGACTATGAGATTATGTAACTCCCGGATACCGGAGGAACGCCTTGTGTGCTATCAAACTTCACAACGTAACTGGGTGATTATAAAGATGTTCTACAGGTATCTCCGTAGGTATCTGTTGAGTTGGCATAGATCAATATTATGATTTTTCACTCCGAGTATCGGAGAGGTATCTTTGGACCCTCTCGGTAATACACATCATAAGCTTGCAAGCAAACAACTAAGCAGTTAGTCACAAGGTGATGTATTACGGAATGAGTAAAGAGACTTGTCCGTAACGAGATTGAACTAGGTATGAAGATACCGACGATCGAATCTCAGGCAAGTAACATACCGATGGACAAAGGGAATTATGTATGTTGTCATAACGGTTCGATCGGTAAAGATCTTCATAGAATATATAGGAGCCAATATGGGCATCCAGGTTCCGCTATGATTATTGACCGGAGAGGTGTCTCGGTCATGTCTACATACTTCTCGAACCCATAGGGTCCGCACAATTAACGTTCGATGATGATATAGTATTATATGAGTTATGTGATTTGGTGACCGAATGTTGTTCGGAGTCCCGGATGAGATGACGAACATGACGAGGAGTCTCGAAATGGTCGAGAGATAAAGATTGATATATAGGACGACGGTATTCGGACACCGGAAGTGTTCCGGAGGGTACCGTGTACATATCGAGTCACCCAAAGGGGTTTCGGGCACCCCCGGCAAATATATGGGCCTTATGGGCCAAGAGGGGAAACACACTAGCCACAAGGGGCTGGTGCACCCCCCATCTGGGCCGGCCAAAGGTGGAGAAGGACAGGGGAAGGAGGAAAGGCAAGTGTGGAATAGGATTCCCACTTCCTTCTCTCTCTCCCCCTCTTTCCTTCCCCCTCCGACAAATATGGCGGGGGGCACCACTTGGCAGGACCCTAAGTAGGATTCAGCCTGCTTGGGGCGCCCTCCTGGCTGCTCCCTCCTCCCCCACCTATAGGTCATCATCACCGTCTTGGGGGCGCCTAGCACACATCCAGACAATTGCCTAGCCGTGTGCGGTGCCCCTTCCATCGTTTACACCCGCGGTCATATTTTTGTAGTGCTTAGGCAAAACCCTGAGGATATCACTTCACCATCACCGTCACCACGCCGTCGTGCTGGCGGAACACATTGATACTGAAGGAAATATGCCCTAGAGGCAATAATAAAGTTATTATTTATTTCCTTATATCATGATAAATGTTTATTATTCATGCTAGAATTGTATTAACCGGAAACATAATACATGTGTGAATACATAGACAAACAGAGTGTCACTAGTATGCATCTACTTGACTAGCTCGTTAATCAAAGATGGTTATGTTTCCTAACCATGAACAAAGTGTTGTTATTTGATTAACGAGGTCACATCATTAGTTGAATGATCTGATTGACATGACCCATTCCATTAGCTTAGCACCCGATCGTTTAGTATGTTGCTATTGCTTTCTTCATGACTTATACATGTTCCTATGACTATGAGATTATGCAACTCCCGTTTACCGGAGGAACACTTTGTGTGCTACCAAACATCACAACGTAACTGGGTGATTATAAAGGAGCTCTACAGGTGTCTCCAAAGGTAGATGTTGGGTTGGCGTATTTCGAGATTAGGATTTGTCACTCCGATTGTCGGAGAGGTATCTCTGGGCCCTCTCGGTAATGCACATCACATAAGCCTTGCAAGCATTGCAACTAATGAGTTAGTTGCGGGATGATGTATTACAGAACGAGTAAAGAGACTTGCCGGTAACGAGATTGAACTAGGTATTGGATACCGACGATCGAATCTCGGGCAAGTAACATACCGATGACAAAGGGAACAACGTATGTTGTTATGCGGTCTGACCGATAAAGATCTTCGTAGAATATGTAGGAGGCAATATGGGCATCCAGGTCCCGCTATTGGTTATTGACTGGAGATGTGTCTCAGTCATGTCTGCATTGTTCTCGAACCATAGGGTCCGCACGCTTAACGTTACGATGACAGTTATTATGAGTTTATGCATTTTGATGTACCGAAGTTAGTTTGGAGTCCCGGATGTGATCACGGACATGACGAGGAGTCTCGAAATGGTCGAGACATAAAGATTGATATATTGGAAGCCTATGTTTGGATATCGGAAGTGTTCCGGGTGAAATCGAGATTTTACCGGAGTACCGGGAGGTTACCGGAACCCCCTGGGAGCTATATGGGCCTTAGTGGAAAGGAGAAAGGGGCAGCCCAAGGTGGGCCGCGCGCCTCCCCCCTTCCCTAGTCCTATTAGGACAAGGAGAGGTGGCCGGCCCCCCTCTCTCTCTG
>NC_057812.1:34564167-34601392 GCF_018294505.1 Triticum aestivum
TCCTACTCCCGGTAGGAGTAGGACTCCTCCTGCGCCCTCCTCCTGGCCGGCCGCCCCCTCCCCCTTGGATCCTTTATATACGGGGGCAGGGGGCACCTCTAGACACACAAGTTGATCCTTGAGATCGTTCCTTAGCCGTGTGTGGTGCCCCTGCCACCATATTCCACCTCGATCATATTGTAGCGGTGCTTAGGCGAAGCCCTGCGACGGTAGAACATCAAGATCGTCACCACGCCGTCGTGCTGACGGAACTCCTCCCCGACGCTTTTCTGGATCGGAGCCCGGGGATCGTCATCGAGTTGTACGTGTGCTAAGAACTCGGAGGTGCCGGAGTAACGGTGCTTGGATCGGTCGGATCGGGAAGACGTACGACTACTTCCTCTATGTTGCGTTAACGCTTCCGCAGTCGGTCTGCGTGGGTACGTAGACAACACTCTCCCCTCTCGTTGCTATGCATCACCATGATCTTGCGTGTGCGTAGGAAATTTTTTGAAATTACTGCGTTCCCCAACAATGGCATCCGAGCCTAGGTTTTATGGTTTGATGTTATATGCACGAGTAGAACACAAGTGAGTTGTGGGCGATATAAGTCATACTACCTACCAGCATGTCATACTTTGGTTCGGCGGTATTGTTGGACGAGACGACCCGAACCAACATTACGCGTACGCTTACACGAGACAGGTTCTCCCGACGTGCTTTACACATAGGTGGCTTGCGGGCGACTATCTCTCCAACTTTAGTTGAACCGAGTGTGGCTACGCCCGGTCCTTGCGAAGGTTAAAACGGAGTCTATTTGACAAACTATCGTTGTGGTTTTGATGCGTAGGTGAGATTGGTTCTTGCTTAAGCCCATAGCAGCCACGTAAAACATGCAACAACAAAGTAGAGGACGTCTAACTTGTTTTTGCAGGGCATGTTGTGATGTGATATGGTCAAGGCATGATGCTGAATTTTATTGTATGAGATGATCATGTTTTGTAACCGAGTTATCGGCAACTGGCAGGAGCCATATGGTTGTCGCTTTATTGTATGCAATGCAATCGCGCTGTAATGCTTTACTTTATCACTAAGCGGTAGCGATAGTCGTGGAAGCATAAGATTGGCGAGACGACAACGATGCTACGATGGAGATCAAGGTGTCGCACCGGTGACGATGGTGATCATGACGGTGCTTCAGAGATGGAGATCACAAGCACAAAATGATGATGGCCATATCATATCACTTTTATTGATTGCATGTGATGTTTATCCTTTTATGCATCTTATCTTGCTTTGATTGACGGTAGCATTATAAGATGATCTCTCACTAAATTATCAAGAAGTGTTCTCCCTGAGTATGCACCGTTGCGAAAGTTCTTCGTGCTGGGACACCACGTGATGATCGGGTGTGATAGGCTCTACGTTCAAATACAACGGGTGCAAAATAGTTGCACACGCGGAATACTCAGGTTATACTTGACGAGCCAAGCATATACAGATATGGCCTCGGAACATGGAGACCGGAAGGTCGAGCGTGAATCATATAGTAGATATGATCAAACATAGAGATATTCACCAATGAAACTACTCCATCTCACGTGATGATCGGACATGGTTTAGTTGATTTGGATCACGTGATCACTTAGAGGATTAGAGGGATGTCTATCTAAGTGGGAGTTCTTAAGTAATTTGATTAATTGAACTTAAACTTATCATGAACTTAGTACCTGATAGTATCTTGCTTGTTTATGTTTAATTGTAGATAGATGGCTCGTGCTGTTGTTCCGTTGAATTTTAATGCGTTCCTTGAGAAAGCAAATTTGAAAGATGATGGTAGCAATTACACGGACTGGGTCCGTAACTTGAGGATTATCCTCATTGCCGCACAGAAGAATTACGTCCTGGAAGCACCGCTGGGTGCCAGGCCTGCTGCAGGAGCAACACCGGATGTTATGAACGTCTGGCAGAGCAAAGCTGATGACTACTCGATAGTTTAGTGCATCATGCTTAATGGCTTAGAATCGGGACTTCAAAGACGTTTTGAACGTCATGGACCATATGAGATGTTCCAGGAGTTGAAGTTAATATTTCAAGCAAATACCCGAGTTGAGAGATATGAAGTCTCCAACAAGTTCTATAGCTAAAGGATGGAGGAGAATCGCTCAACTAGTGAGCATGTGCTCAGATTGTCTGGGTACTACAATCGCTTGAATCAAGTGGGAGTTAATCTTCCAGATAAGATAGTGATTGACAGAATTCTCTAGTCACCATCACCAAGTTAGTAGAACTTCGTGATGAACTATAGTATGCAGGGATGACGAAAACGAATCCCGAGCTTTTCATGATGATGAAATCGATGAAGGTAGAAATCAAGAAAGAGCATCAAGTGTTGATGATTGACAAGATCACTAGTTTCAAGAAAAGGGCAAAGGGAAGAAGGGGAACTTCAAGAAGAACGGCAAGCAAGTTGCTGCTCAAGTGAAGAAGCCCAAGTCTGGTCCTAAGCCTGAGACTGAGTGCTTCTACTGCAAAGAGACTGGTCACTGGAAGCGGAACTGCCCCAAGTATTTGGCGGATAAGAAGGATGGCAAGGTGAACAAAGGTATATGTGATATACATGTTATTGATGTGTACCTTACTAATACTCGCAGTAGCACCTGGGTATTTGATACTGGTTCTGTTGCTAATATTTGCAACTCGAAACAGGGACTACGGATTAAGCGAAGATTAGCTAAGGACGAGGTGACGATGCGCGTGGGAAACGGTTCCAAAGTCGATGTGATCGCGGTCGGCACGCTACCTCTACATCTACCTTAGGGATTAGTATTAGACCTAAATAATTGTTATTTGGTGCCAGCGTTGAGCATGAACATTATATCTGGATCTTGTTTAATGCGAGACGGTTATTCATTTAAGTCAGAGAATAATGGTTATTCTATATATATAAGTAATATCTTTTATGGTCATGCACCCTTGAAGAGTGGTCTATTCTTATTGAATCTCGATAGTAGTAATACACATATTCATAATGTTGAAGCCAAAAGATGCAGAGTTGATAATGATAGTGCAACTTATTTGTGGCACTGCCGTTTAGGTCATATCGGTGTAAAGCGCATGAGGAAACTCCATACTGATGGACTTTTGGAACCACTTGATTATGAATCACTTGGTACTTGCGAACCGTGCCTCATGGGCAAGATGACTAAAACACCGTTCTCCGGTACTATGGAGAGAGCAATAGATTTGTTGGAAATCGTACATACAGATGTATGTGGTCCGATGAATATTGAGGCTCGTGGCGGATATCGTTATTTTCTCACCTTCACAGATGACTTAAGCAGATATGGGTATATCTACTTAATGAAACACAAGTCTAAAACATTTGAAAAGTTCAAAGAATTTCAGAGTGAAGTTGAAAATCATCGTAACAAGAAAATAAAGTTTCTACGATCTGATCGTGGAGGAGAATATTTGAGTTACGAGTTTGGTGTACATTTGAAAAATTGTGGAATAGTTTCGCAACTCACGCCACCCGGAACACCACAGCGTAATGGTGTGTCCGAATGTCGTAATCGTACTTTACTAGATATGGTGCGATCTATGATGTCTCTTACTGATTTACCGCTATCGTTTTGGGGATACGCTCTAGAGACGGCCGCATTCACGTTAAATAGGGCACCATCAAAATCCATTGAGACGACGCCTTATGAACTGTGGTTTGGCAAGAAACCAAAGTTGTCATTTCTGAAAGTTTGGGGCTGCGATGCTTATGTGAAAAAGCTTCAACCTGATAAGCTCGAACCCAAATCGGAGAAATGTGTCTTCATAGGGTATCCAAAGGAAACTATTGGATACACCTTCTATCACAGATCCGAAGGCAAGACTTTTGTTGCTAAATTCGGAAACTTTCTAGAGAAGGAGTTTTTCTCGAAAGAAGTGAGTGGGAGGAAAGTAGAACTTGACGAGGTAACTGTACATGCTCCCTTACTGGAAAGTAGTACATCACAGAAAACTGTTTCAGTGACACCTACACCAGTTAGTGAGGAAGCTAATGATAATGATCATGAAACTTCAGATCAAGATACTACTGAACCTCATAGATCAACCAGAGTGAGATCCGCGCCAGAGTGGTACGGTAATCCTGTTCTGGAAGTCATGCTACTAGATCATGATGAACCTACGAACTATGAAGAAGCGATGGTGAGCCCAGATTCCGCAAAATGGCTTGAAGCCATGAAATCTGAGATGGGATCCATGTATGAGAACAAAGTATGGACTTTGGTTGACTTGCCCGATGATCGGCAAGCGATTGAGAATAAATGGATCTTCAAGAAGAAGACTGACGCCGACGGTAATGTTACTGTCTACAAAGCTCGACTTGTCGCAAAAGGTTTTCGACAAGTTCAAGGGGTTGACTATGATGAGACCTTCTCACCCGTAGCGATGCTTAAGTCTGTCCGAATCATGTTAGCAATTGCCGCATTTTATGATTATGAAATTTGGCAAATGGATGTCAAAACTGCATTCCTGAATGGATTTCTGGAAGAAGAGTTGTATATGATGCAACCAGAAGGTTTTGTCGATCCAAAGGGAGCTAACAAAGTGTGCAAGCTCCAGGGATCCATTTATGGACTAGTGCAAGCCTCTCGGAGTTGGAATAAACGCTTTGATAGTGTGATCAAAGCATTTGGTTTTATACAGACTTTCGGAGAAGCCTGTATTTACAAGAAAGTGAGTGGGAGCTCTGTAGCATTTCTGATATTATATGTGGATGACATATTACTAATTGGAAATGATATAGAATTTCTGGATAGCATAAAGGGATACTTGAATAAGAGTTTTTCAATGAAAGACCTCGGTGAAGCTGCTTACATATTAGGCATAAAGATCTATAGAGATAGATCAAGGCGCTTAATTGGACTTTCACAAAGCACATACCTTGACAAGATTTTGAAGAAGTTCAAAATGGATCAAGCAAAGAAAGGGTTCTTGCCTGTGTTACAAGGTGTGAAGTTGTGTCAGACTCAATGCCCGACCACTGCAGAAGATAGAGAGAAAATGAAAGATGTTCCCTATGCTTCAGCCATAGGCTCTATCATGTATGCAATGCTGTGTACCAGACCTGATGTGTGCCTTGCAATAAGTTTAGCAGGAAGGTACCAAAGTAATCCAGGAGTGGATCACTGGACAGCGGTCAAGAACATCCTGAAATACCTGAAAAGGACTAAGGATATGTTTCTCGTATATGGAGGTGACAAAGAGCTCATCGTAAAAGGTTACGTTGATGCGAGCTTTGACACTGATCCGGACGATTCTAAATCGCAAACCGGATACGTGTTTACATTAAACGGTGGAGCTGTCAGTTGGTGCAGTTCTAAACAAAGCGTCGTAGCGGGATCTACATGTGAAGCGGAGTACATAGCTGCTTCGGAAGCAGCGAATGAAGGAGTCTGGATGAAGGAGTTCATATCCGATCTAGGTGTCATACCTAGTGCATCGGGTCCAATGAAAATCTTTTGTGACAATACTGGTGCAATTGCCTTGGCAAAGGAATCCAGATTTCACAAGAGAACCAAGCACATCAAGAGACGCTTCAATTCCATCCGGGATCTAGTCCAGGTGGGAGACATAGAGATTTGCAAGATACATACGGATCTGAATGTTGCAGATCCATTGACTAAGCCTCTTCCACGAGCAAAACATGATCAGCACCAAGGCTCCATGGGTGTTAGAATCATTACTGTGTAATCTAGATTATTAACTCTAGTGCAAGTGGGAGACTGAAGGAAATATGCCCTAGAGGCAATAATAAAGTTATTATTTATTTCCTTATATCATGATAAATGTTTATTATTCATGCTAGAATTGTATTAACCGGAAACATAATACATGTGTGAATACATAGACAAACTGAGTGTCACTAGTATGCCTCTACTTGACTAGCTCGTTAATCAAAGATGGTTATGTTTCCTAACCATGAACAAAGTGTTGTTATTTGATTAATGAGGTACATCATTAGTTGAATGATCTGATTGACATGACCCATTCCATTAGCTTAGCACCCGATCGTTTAGTATGTTGCTATTGCTTTCTTCATGACTTATACATGTTCCTATGACTATGAGATTATGCAACTCCCGTTCACTGGAGGAACACTTTGTGTGCTACCAAACGTCACAACGTAACTGGGTGATTATAAAGGAGCTCTACAGGTGTCTACAAAGGTAGATGTTGGGTTGGCGTATTTCGAGATTAGGATTTGTCACTCCAATTGTCGGAGAGGTATCTCTGGGCCCTCTCGGTAATGCACATCACATAAGCCTTGCAAGCATTGCAACTAATGAGTTAGTTGCGGGATGATGTATTACAGAACGAGTAAAGAGACTTGTCGGTAACGAGATTGAACTAGGTATTGGATACCGACGATCGAATCTCGGGCAAGTAACATACCGATGACGAAGGGAACAACGAATGTTGTTATGCGGTCTGACCTATAAAGATCTTCGTAGAATATGTAGGAGCCAATATGGGCATCCAGGTCCCGCTATTGGTTATTGACCGGAGATGTGTCTCAGTCATGTCTGCATTGTTCTCGAACCGTAGGGTCCGCACGCTTAACGTTACGATGACAGTTATTATGAGTTTATGCATTTTGATGTACCGAAGTTAGTTCGGAGTCCCGGATGTGATCACGGACATGACGAGGAGTCTCGAAATGGTCGAGACATAAAGATTGATATATTGGAAGCCTATGTTTGGATATCAGAAGTGTTCCGGGTGAAATCGAGATTTTACCGGAGTACCGGGAGGTTACCGGAACCCCCCGGGAGCTATATGGGCCTTAGTGGGCTTTAGTGGAAAGGAGAAAGGGGCAGCCCAAGGTGGGCCGCGCGCCTCCCCCCTCCCCTAGTCCTATTACGACAAGGAGAGGTGGCCGGCCCCCCTCTCTCTCTCTTTCCCCCTCGGGGAATCCTATTCCAACTAGGTTTGGGGGGGGGAGTCCTACTCCCGGTAGGAGTAGAACTCCTCCTGCGCCCTCCTCCTGGCCGGCCGCCCCCTCCCTCTTGGATCCTTTATATACGGGGGCAGGGGGGCACCTCTAGACACACAAGTTGATCCTTGATATCGTTCCTTAGCCGTGTGCGGTGCCCCCTGCCACCATATTCCACCTCGATCATATTGTAGCGGTGCTTAGGCGAAGCCCTGCGACGGTAGAACATCAAGATCGTCACCATGCTGTCATGCTGACGGAACTCCTCCCCGACGCTTTGCTGGATCGGAGCCCGGGGATCGTCATCGAGCTGTACGTGTGCTAAGAACTCGGAGGTGCCGGAGTAACGGTGCTTGGATCGATCGGATCGGGAAGACGTATGACTACTTCCTCTATGTTGCGTCAACGCTTCCGCAGTCGGTCCGCGTGGGTACGTAGACAACACTCTCCCCTCTCGTTGCTATGCATCACCATGATCTTGCGTGTGCGTAGGAATTTTTTTGAAATTACCGCGTTCCCCAACAGATACGTCTCCGTCGTATCTACTTTTCCAAACACTTTTGCCCTTGTTTTGGACTCTAACTTGCATGATTTGAATGGAACTAACCCGGACTGACGCTGTTTTCAGCAGAATTGCCATGATGTTATTTATGTGCAGAAACAAAAGTTCTCGGAGTGACCTGAAACTTCACGGAGCGTCTTTTTGGAAATAATAAAAAATACTAGCAAAAGATCAAGACCAGGGGTCCCACACCCTAGCCACGAGGGTGGGGGGCGCGCCCCCTACCTTGTGGGCCCCCTGGAGCTCCTCTGACCTCGACTCCAACTCTATATATTCACTTTTGGGAGAAAAAATAAAGGAGAAGGATTCATCGCGTTTTACAATATGGAGCCGCCGCGAAGCCCTAGAACCTCTCGGGAGGGCTGATCTGGAGTCTGTTCGGGGCTCCGGAGAGGGGAATCCGTCGCCATCGTCATCATCAACCATCTTCCATCACCAATTTCATGATGCTCACCGCCGTGCGTGAGTAATTCCATCGTAGGCTTGCTGGACGGTGATGGGTTGGATGAGATTTACCATGTAATCGAGTTAGTTTTGTTAGGGTTTGATCCCTAGTATCCACTATGTTCTAAGATTGATGTTGCTATGACTTTGCTACACTTAATGCTTGTCACTAGGGCCCGAGTGCCATCATTTCAGATCTGAACCTATTATGTTTTCATCAATATATGAGTGTTCTTGATCCTATCTTGCAAGTCTATAGTCACCTACTATGTGTTATGATCCGGCAACCCCGAAGTGACAATAATCGGGACCACTCCCGATGATGACCGTAGTTTGAGGAGTTCATGTATTCACTATGTGTTAATGCTTTGGTCCGGTACTCTATTAAAAGGAGGCCTTAATATCCCTTAGTTTCTGCTAGGACCCCGCTGCCACGGGAGGGTAGGACAAAAGATGTTATGCAAGTTCTTTTCCATAAGCACGTATGACTATATTCGGAATACATGCCTACATTACATTGATGAATTGGAGCTTGTTCTGTGTCACCCTAGGTTATGACTGTTACATGATGAACCACATCCGGCATAATTCTCTATCACCGATCCATTGCCTACGAGATTTCCATATATTGTTCTTCGCTTATTTACTTTTTGGTTGCTATTGTTACAATCACTACAAAATACCAAAAACATTACTTTTGCTACCGTTACTTTTGCTATCGTTACCATTACTATCATATTACTCTGCTACTAAATACTTTGCTGCAGATATTAAGTTTCTAGGTGTGGTTGAATTGACAACTCAACTGCTAATACTTGAGAATATTCTTTGGCTCCCCATGTGTCGAATCAATAAATTTTGATTGAATACTCTACCCTCGAAAACTGTTGCGATCCCCTATACTTGTGGGTTATCACACATCTACTACCTTGACGTCTTGCTGGATCAAGAAGGCGAGGGACGTCACTGATACGTCTCCAACGTATCTATAATTTTTGATTGCTCCATGCTATTATATTATCTATTTTGGATGTTTAATGGGCTTTATTATACACTTTTATATCATTTTTGGGACTAACCTATTAACCGGAGGCCCAGCCCAAATTGCTATTTTTTTTGCCTATTTCAGTGTTTCGCAGAAAAGGAATATCAAACGGAGTCCAAATGGAATGAAACCTTCGGGAACGTGATTTTCTCAACAAACGTGATCCAGGAGACTTGGAGTGGGACGTGATGCCTATATACATGATCATACCTAGATATTCTCATAACTATGCTCAATTCTATCAATTGCTCGACAGTAATTCGTTTACCCACCGTAATACTTATGCTCTTGAGAGAAGCCACTAGTGAAACCTATGGTCCCTGGGTCTATCTTCCATCATATTAATCTTCCAACACTTAGCTATTTCTATTGTCGTTTATTTTACTTTGCATATTTATTTCTCTTTATCATAAAAATACCAAAAATATTATCTTATCATATCTATCAGATCTCACTCTCGTAAGTGACCCTGAAGGTATTGACAACCCCTTTATCGCGTTGGTTGCGAGGTTCTTATTTGTTTGTGTAGCACTAGTAGAAAAAGGGGCTTTTGTTCGGGCCTGGCCAGCCCATTAGTCCCGGTTCTTCCACGAACCGGGACCAATGGATGCATTTGTCCTGGTTCGTGAGCCCAGGTGGCCGGCCGGGGCCCCGTGGGCATTGGTCCCGATTCGTATGAACCCATTTGTCCCGGTTCTAGGCACAAACCGGGACCAATGGGCCTCGCTCCTGGCCCACAAACATTTGTCCCGGTTCGTGGCTGGAACGAGGACAGAAGGCTGGGCTTTAGTCCCGGTTCCAGCCACGAATCGGGACAAATGAGTTGCCTATATATACCCCATCGCCGCATCAGAGCACTCGACAGTGCTCTGTTTTTTCTGGCCGGCGAGGAGAGGGTATTTGGGTGCTCTAGCTCACCTCCTATGCACATGAGGTGTTCGATGAAATGCCCGAGCCACGCTAGTTAAGCTTTCTCCTCTCGAAGCTCGACCTCCAAGTTCCATTTTCCCTGAGATTTGTCTAGATTTAGCGGTCCGTCACGTCCCGTCCCTGTCTCATCACCGTCGATCGCCCGCGCCGATCTCATCGCCTGCACCACCGTGGTGAGCCTCTTATCTTCTTCTGAAAGAAAAAAAATTCTTACTTTAGATAGATACTTGTCTAATTTTCTTACTTTTATTATTGCTTGTTATTATATAGTGCGATGGTTTTGGCATCCGCCCCCGCCGGCCCTTGTGCTGGCTATGATTCGGATGTGGTATATATTATTTTTATATCTACTTGGTTCATTTATTGTTTATGACAAATATGCCCATCAAGTTGACATAGATTTTATTTATGTAGGAGGTAGTTGAACCGGAAATTCTAACGGACCCTATTGTCGAGAGGTTAAATTTAGTTGAAGAAGAAAACAATTACCTGAAGGAAAAATAAAAAAAATTGAGGAGGAGAATATGATATTGGAGTTGCATGTTGTGGATGTCGTCGATGATCACAAGATCAAGATGGATGCAATGCGGTTGAAGATTAGAAAGATTAGAAAATATGCCATTCATACCGAGGCTTGGTATCATTATGCCGTTGGATCAATTTTTACCTTGGTTGTGATTATGATTGCATTTGTTGTTGCATTGAAAGGTTTTACATAGTTTCAATGTATGGTTTAACTAGATTCTCTGGAGAGCTATATGTTGTTCAATGAGAACTATGTATGTACTTTGTTTTTAATGTGATGATGAACTTCTATTAATTTGGTCACTTATCTATTCATGAGAGCTATATGTACTAAATTGATGATGTGGCTTTGAATGGTGCATTTTGAACACAAAAAAGTATGGAGTTCAAATAAGTTCAAAAAAATGAAATCCCTTTGTAACAGACGAGTTTCCATATGAAACCCTGATACTTTGAAAGAGATTGACCGTTTTGTACACGAAGTGCATCCAATTTTTTCCGTAAGCCTCTCTACTTTGTTGCACATGCTATGTGGGTGAAATGATGATACCATGCCAACTTTCAACCTTTTCAGAGTTCATTTGTAATGCTTTTCAATTTCAGGGTCTTATAGCTCAAAATAATCAGTAAATGCATGAAAAATAACAAATGAAGTCAGAAAGGGTTGAAAATTGATGATGTAGCTTTGAATGGTGCATTTTGAACACAAAAAAGTATGGAGTTCAAATAAGTTCAAAAAATGAAATCCCTTTGTAACAGACGAGTTTCCGTATGAAACCCTGATACTTCGAAAGAGATTGTCCGTTTTGTACACGAAGTGCATCCAGTTTTTCCCGTAAGCCTCTCTACTTTCTTGCACATGCTATGTGGGTGAAATGATGATACCATGCCAACTTTCAACCTTTTCAGAGTTCATTTGTAGTGCTTTTCAATTTCAGGGTCTTATAGCTCAAAATAATCAGTCAATGCATAATATATACGAATTTCAGGGTCTTTCAGCAAAAATAATTATCATAAAATAAATAAGTAATTTGAAACAAAAATTATCAAAGTATTTTCTGTTCAAAACATTATAAGAAACCTCTAAAATTTATGAAACTAAAATTATAAAAATTGATGGAACTAAAATTATCAAAGTATTTTCTGTTCAAAATCATTAAAAGCAAAAAAGAATTGTCATAAAGAACTTTTTTTGTTAGAAATTTTAATAGCAAAAAGAATTATCATAAAATAAAATAAATAAGTAATTCGAAACAAAATAAAATAAAATAAATAAGTATTTTGTTGTAAGTAAAAACAAAACAAAAAATAAAGCAAAAAATAAAACAAAAAAACTGGGAAAAAATAAAAAACATTATCACCTACTGGGCCACCATGGCCTGAATACGACTAGAAACCCACGGCCTGATTATGAAACAAAAATTATCAAAGTATTTTTTGTTCAAAACATTTTAAGCAACCTCTAAAATTTATGAAACTAAAATTATATAAAATTGATGCAACTAAAATTATCAAATATTTCCTGTTCAAAATCATTAAAAGCAAAAAAGAATTGTCATAAGGAACTTTTTTTGTTAGAAACTTTAATAGCAAAAAGAATTATCATAAAATAAAATAAATAAGTAATTAGAAACAAAACAAAATAAAATAAATAAGTATTTTGTTGTAAGTAGAAACAAAACAAAAAAATAAAAAAGAAAACAAAAAACTGGGAAAAAATAAAAAAATTGCCACCTACTGGGCCACCACGGCCTGAATACGACTAGGAACCCATCCATGGGCCAGGATTCAGGCCCGCAGAAGGCCCAGTAGGCCCATGAGGCATAGCAGTCACAATTAGGCCCGTAAGCCTGCAATGGAGAGGAGCTCGAGAGGGGTGCGGCAGTGGGGCTTATAAACCACTGTGCGCCCCTCTCGACTAGCGAGGTGGGACTAAACTCCCACCACCACCCCGCTGTAGAGGGCCTTTGGTCCCGGTTCGTGGCACCAACTGGGACTAAAGGGGTGCGTTGGTTCCGGTTCGTGGCACCAACCGGAACCAATGCCCCACCTTTAATCCTGGTTGGTGCCACCAACCGGGACCAAAGGCCGCCGCTTCCCGCCCTTTGGGCTGCTGAAAAGAGACCATTGGTCCCGGTTGGTGGCACCAACCGAGACTAAAGGGTGGCATTGGTCCCGGTTGGTGCCACGAACCGGGACCAATGCTTCGTATATATAAGAAAAAACTTAGCAGTTTCTGCAAAAATCACTTCTTCTCCGCCCCGACGCCCCCACTCTGCTCCTCGTCGCCGTCGCCACCGATCCCCTGCCCCGACGCCGTCAGGCTGCTCCACCTCACCGTCGCCGCCGAGCCCTGCCCCGACGCCGTCAGACTGCTCCACCGCATCACCGCCGACGCCGTCGGGCTGCTCCACCTCGCCGCCGCCGCCGCCGTCGCCACTGCCCTCTGCCCCGACGTCGCCGCCACTCCCCGCGCCCCTGTCTGCTGATACGTCTCCAACGTATCTATAATTTTTGATTGCTCCATGCTATATTATCTACTATTTTGGACTATATTGGGATTTATTTTCCATTTTTATATTATTTTTGGGACTAACCTATTAACCGGAGGCCCAGCCCAAAATTGCTGTTTTTTTGCCTATTTCAGTGTTTCGAAGAAACGGAATATCAAACGGAGTCCAAACGGAATGAAACCTTCGGGAACGTGATTTTCTCACCGAACGTGATCTAGGAGACTTGGACCCTACGCCAAGGCATCAAAGAGGCGGTCACGAGGGTGGGGGGCGCACCTCCCCTAGGGCGCGCCCCCTGCCTCGTGGGCCCCTCGATGCTCCACCGACGTACTTCTTCCTCCTATATATACATACGTACCCCCAAATGTCAGATACAGAGCGAAAAACCTAATTCCATCACCACAACTTTCTGTATCCATGAGATCCCATCTTGGGGCATGTTCCGGAGCTCCGCCGGTGAGGGCTGTCATCACGGAGGGCTTCTACATCATCATAGCCTCTCCGATGAAGTGTGAGTAGTTTACCTCAGACCTTCGGGTCCATAGTTAGTAGCTAGATGGCTTCTTCTCTCTTTTTGGATCTCAATACAAAGTTCTCCCCCTCTCTTGTGGAGATCTATTCGATGTAATCTTCTTTTTGCGGTGTGTTTGTTGAGACCGATGAATTGTGGGTTTATGATCAAGTCTATCTATGAATAATATTTGAATCTTCTCTGAATTCTTTTATGTATGATTGGTTATCTTTGCAAGTCTCTTCGAATTATCCGTTTGGTTTGGCCAACTAGATTGGTAGTTCTTGCCATGGGAGAAGTGCTTAGCTTTCGGTTCGATCTTGCGGTGTCCTTTCCCAGTGACAGAAGGGGCAACAAGGCACGTATTGCATCGTTGCCATCGAGGATAACAAGATGGGGTTTATTTCATATTGCATGAATTTATCTCTCTACATCATGTCATCTTGCTTAAAGCGCTACTCTATTTTTAAATTAATACTCTAGATGCATGCTGGATAGCGGTCGATGAGTGGAGTAATAGTAGTAGATGCAGAATCGTTTCGGTCTACTTGTCACGGATGTGATGCCTATATACATGATCATGCCTAGATATTCTCATAACTATGCTCAATTCTGTCAATTGCTCAACAGTAATTTGTTCACCCACCGTAGAATACTTGTGCTCTTGAGAGAAGCCACTAGTGAAACCTATGGCCCCCGGGTCTATTCTCATCATATCAATCTCCATCACTTTAATCTTGCTTTGCTTTTTTACTTTGCCTTTACTTTTTACTTTGCATCTTTATACCAAAAATACCAAAAATATTATATCTATCAGATCTCACTCTCGTAAGTGACCGTGAAGGGATTGACAGCCCCTAATCACGTTGGTTGCGAGCAGCTATCATTTTGTGCAGGTACGAGGGACTTGAGCATGGCCTCCTACTGGATTGATACCTTGGTTCTCAAAAACTAAGGGAAATACTTACGCTACTTTGCTGCATCATCCCTTCTTCTTCGGGGAAAACCAATGCAAGATCAAGACGTAGCACCTGCCCCGATGCCGCCTGCCGTGCCGCCCTGCTCCTGCCCCGACGCCGCCGTCTGTGAGCACCGCGCCCCTGCCGGCCCCGCCGCCGCCATGCTTTTTATTATATATGCTATTTTTTACATGTTTTTAGATGTTTTTAGATTTTCATATATGTATGTATGTATTTTTTAGATATATGTATTTTTTGATGTATCTTCATATATGTATGTATGTATTTTTACATGTTTTTTGTATGTATGTATTTTTTTCAATTGTAATATGCATGATGTTTTAAAAATACATATATGCAAAAGTTAGATTTTTAGAAAAGTTTTATCTATATATGTTCTCTGATTTAGTATATTAATTTTAGGTTAGTTTCATTTTTATAAAAGTTTTATATATTTAGGAAGAAGGAAGAGAAGGAAGAAGGAAGAAGAAGAATAAGTTTTATATATGCAAAAGTTACATTTTTAGAAAAGTTTTATATATCTAGCTAGGAAAGGAAGAAGAAGAAAAAGAATGAGAGGAAAAAGGAAAATAAGAAGAGGAAGAAAGGAGAAGAAGAGGAGAAATAAATAATAAGAGGAAAAAAGAAGAAAAAGAAGAGGAGAAGAAGAAAAAATAGTCTATTTTTTCTTCTTCTCTTTTTTCTTCGATCTTCTCCTCTATTCCTTTCTTCTTCTCCTTTTTTATTTCTTCTTCGTCTTCTTATTTTTTATCGGGTATGTCGTTGTCGATATACCCCCTCCCGATAACTTCAACACGAGGGGGGGGGGTGGGTCGATATACCCCCTCCCCAATAACATTATTTTCCCATGTATGTATGTTGTCATTGTCGATATAACCGGCCCCTCCCGGATAACTTCGACATGAGGGGCAGTCGATATATATACCCCCTATCGACCGTGATAACTTATACCACGGGAACACCCCCCCGGCCCTCTCGCTCGACCAAAACTCTCGAGGACACCCAAACCCTAGAAAATAACATTGTCGGTCTCCTGCCCCCTCCCACCGTGCCCCTACCTGATCGACAAACTCTCTTGAGGCCACCCAAATTTACCAAGTTAAAAGAGTGTTGTCGTCGAGGCCACCCCAAACCCTAGAGAAGCGTCGAGGCCAGGCCACTAATATGATTCCTTATTGTGATTAGCTAGCTAGTTCAACATTTGCCACTAATATATCCATCTGTCATGTTTGACTAATAATTTCCATGTTGTAAATATTGCAGAAACTATGGATCCTCACCCCCAAGACGAAGCAAAAGAAGCGGTGTTGGGGGGAGATAATCGCACACGGAAGTGATGCCGTCTTGTCGTTTCTCAACGTCACATGCACCGATGGTCTGGAATGACAGGATGAAGAAGCAGGCTACGACGATGATCAAACAATGGAGGAGGAAGGACACCATGATGATGGCTCCGGTGACCGAATGGAGGGGGAAGGACACCGTGATGATAGCTCCAATGACCGAATGGAGGGGGAAGGACACCGTGATGACGGCTCCGGTGACCGAATGGAGTCCGGCCAGGTATATATATTAAGTAAGTAAGCATGTGCTGACTATAGCTTATTGATGCATTAATTGTTTTTGGTATGTACACATATTAACTCTCTTCTTTTTCTTCTTTTGTAGCCCTCCGGATCGACAAACACTTCGGTAACGAGACGAGGCTCGAAGAGAAAGTTGTGCACGGATGAAAGGTACACAAGCATCGAAATTGATCGCGTTGTCCAACCGATTGAACCCCTCCGGACCAAGCAAAAATTTAATGCTCGGTGCGGGGTTCTAGTTAGGGACATGATCCCGATCAGCATCGAGCAATGGTTGAAGCCTAAGGACAAAGACTCTCAGGTGTCTTATGTCAGCGATAGGTAGAAAGCTGATCTTTAGACCACGCTGCAGGAAAATTTCACCTTCCCGCCAGAGGAGGATTCAGAGAATCCAGTTAAAAAGCCAATGATCAAGGCTTATGCTCTTAAGAAGATGGCTGAGCTATTCAAGAGGTGGAAGAATGAGCTGAAATCATCGTTTGTCGACCAAGACAAGACTCCAGAATTCATCGGCCGATTTGAGAAGATCAAAGATCAGTGGCCCACATTTGTCACCAAAAAGAAATCTGAGAGAGCAGCGAAGATGTTGAAGGAAATATGCCCTAGAGGCAATAATAAAGTTATTATTTATTTCCTTATATCATGATAAATGTTTATTATTCCTGATAGAATTGTATTAACCGGAAACATAATACATGTGTGAATACATAGACAAACATAGTGTCACTAGTATGCCTCTACTTGACTAGCTCGTTGATCAAAGATGGTTATGTTTCCTAACCATAGACATGAGTTGTCATTTTATTAACGGGATCACATCATTAGGAGAATGATGTGATTGACTTGACCCATTCCGTTAGCATAGCACTTGATCGTTTAGTTTGTTGCTATTGCTTTCTTCATGACTTATACATGTTCCTATGACTATGAGATTATGCAACTCCCGTTTACCAGAGGAACACTTTGTGTGCCACCAAACGTCACAACGTAACTGGGTGATTATAAAGGTGCTCTACAGGTGTCTCCGAAGGTACTTGTTGGGTTGGCGTATTTGGAGATTAGGATTTGTCACTCCAATTGTCGGAGAGGTATCTCCGGGCCCTCTCGGTAATGCACATCACATAAGCCTTGCAAGCACTGCAACTAATAAGTTAGTTGCAGGATGATGTATTACAGAACGAGTAAAGAGACTTGCCGGTAATGAGATTGAACTAGGTATTGAGATACTGACGATCAAATCTCGGGCAAGTAACATACCGATGACAAAGGGAACAACGTATGTTGTTATGCGGTCTGACCGATAAAAGATCTTCGTAGAATATGTGGGAGCCAATATGAGCATCCAGGTTCCGCTATTGGTTATTGACCAGAGACGTGTCTCGGTCATGTCTACATTGTTCTCGAACCCGTAGGGTCCGCACGCTTAACGTTACGATGACAGTTTCATTATGAGTTTATATATTTTGATGTACTGACGGTTGTTTGGAGTCCCGAACATGATCACGGACATGACGAGCAGTCTCGAAATGGTCGAGACATAAAGATCGATATATTGGACGGCTATATTCGAACACCGGAAGTGTTTCGGGTGATTTCAGAGAAAACCGGAGTGCCGGAAGGGTTACCGGAACCCCCCGGGGAAGTATTGGGCCTTAGTGGGCCTGAGGGGAGAGAGAGGGCAGCAGCCCAGGAGGTGGCATGCCCCCTCCCATGGGGAGTCCGAATTGGACTAGGGGAGGGGGGCGCGGCCCCTCTTTCCCTCTCACTCTCCCTCTCTTTCCTTCCCCCTTCCCTCTTCCTAGTTGGACTAGGAGAGGGGAGTCCTACTCCTACTAGGAGGAGGACTCCCCCCTCCTTGGCGCGCCTCAAGGGCCGGCCGGCCTCCCCCCTTGCTCCTTTATATACAGGGGTAGGGGGGGCACCTCTAGACACACAAGTTGATCTTCGTGATCGTTCTCTTAGCCGTGTGCGGTGCCCCCCTCCACCATAATCCTTGATAATATTGTAGCGGTGCTTAGGCAAATCCCTGCGATGGTAGAACATCAAGATCGTCACCACGCCATCGTGCTGACGGAACTCTTCCCCGACACTTTGCTGGATTGGAGTCCGGGGATCGTCATCGAGCTGAACGTGTGCTAGAACTCGGAGGTGCCGTAGTTTCGGTGCTTGATCGGTCGGGCCGTGAAGACGTACGACTACATCAACCTGTTGTGCTAACTCTTCCGCTTCCGGTCTACGAGGGTACATAGACAACACTCTCCCCTCTTGTTGCTATGCTTCACCATGATCTTGCGTGTGCGTAGGATTTTTTTTAAATTACTACATTCCCCAACAGTGGCATCCGAGCCTAGGTTTTATGCGTTGATGTTGTGCACGAGTAGAACACAAGTGAGTTGTGGGCGATATAAGTCATACTGCTTACCAGCATGTCATACTTTGGTTCGGCGGTATTGTTGGATGATGCGGCCCGGACCGACATTATGCGTACGCTTACGCGAGACTGGTTCTACCGACATGCTTTGCACACAGGTGGCTGGCGGGTGTCAGTTTCTTCAACTTTAGTTGAACCAAGTGTGGCTACGCCCGGTCCTTGCGTAGGTTAAAACAGCACCAACTTGACAAACTATCGTTGTGGTTTTGATGCGTAGGTAAGAACGGTTCTTGCTAAGCCCGTAGCAGCCATGTAAAACTTGCAACAACAAAGTAGAGGACGTCTAACTTGTTTTTGCAGGGCATGTTGTGATGTGATATGGTCAAGACATGATGCTAAATTTTATTGTATGAGATGATCATGATATGGTCAAGACATGATGGTGTTTTGAAGATGGAGATCACAAGCACAAGATTGTGATGGCCATATCATATCACTTATATTGATTGCATGTGATGTTTATCTTTTATGCATCTTATCTTGCTTTGATTGACGGTAGCATTATAAGATGATCCCTCACTAAATTATCAAAGTATAAGTGTTCTCCCTGAGTATGCACCGTTGCGAAAGTTCTTCGTGCTGAGACACCATGTGATGATCGGGTGTGATAGGCTCTACGTTCAAATACAACGGGTGCAAAACAGTTGCACACGCGGAATACTCAGGTTTAACTTGACGAGCCTAGCATATAACAGATATGGCCTCGGAACACGGAGACCGAAAGGTCAAGCGTGAATCATATAGTAGATATGATCAACATATTGATGTTCACCATTGATACTACTCCATCTCACGTGATGATCGGACATGGTTTAGTTGATTTGGATCACGTGATCACTTAGAGGATTAGAGGGATATCTTTCTAAGTGAGAGTTCTTAAGTAATATGATTAATTGAACTTAAATTTATCATGAACTTAGTACCTGATAGTATCTTGCTTGTCTATGTTTGATTGTAGATAGATGGCTCGTGCTGTTGTTCCGTTGAATTTTAATGCGTTCCTTGAGAAAGCAAAGTTGAAAGATGATGGTAGCAATTACACGGACTGGGTCCGTAACTTGAGGATTATCCTCATTGCTGCATAGAAGAATTACGTCATGGAAGCACCACTAAGTGCCAAGCCTGCTGCAGGAGCAACACTAGATGTTATGAACATCTCGCGAAGAAAAGCTGATGACTACTCGATAGTTCAGTGTGCCAAGCTTTACGGCTTAGAACCGGGTCTTCAACGACGTTTTGAACGTCATGGAGCATATGAGATGTTCCAGGAGTTGAAGTTAATATTTCAAGCAAATGCCCGGATTGAGAGATATGAAATCTCCAGTAAGTTCTATAGCTGCAAGATGGAGGAGAATAGTTCTGTCAGTGAGCATATACTCAAAATGTCTGGGTATCATAATCACTTGACTCAACTGAGGGTTAATCTTCCTGTTGATAGTGTCATTGACAGAGTTCTTCAAGCACTGCCACCATGCTACAACAGCTTCGTGATGAACTATAATATGCAAGGGATGAATAAGACTATTCCTGAGCTCTTCGCAATGCTAAAAGCCGTGGAGGTAGAAATCAAGAAGGAGCATCAAGTGTTGATGGTCAATAAGACCACTAGTTTCAAGAAAAAGGGCAAAGGGAAGAAGAAAGGGAACTTCAAGAAGAACAGCAAACAAGTTGCTGCTCAGGAGAAGAAACCCAAGTCTGGACCTAAGCCTGAAACTGAGTGCTTCTACTGCAAGCAGACTGGTCCCTGGAAGCGAAACTGCCCCAAATATTTGGCGGATAAGAAGGATGGCAAAGTGAACAAAGGTATATGTGATATACATGTTATTGATGTGTACCTTACTAATGCTCACAGTAGCACCTGGGTATTTGATACTGGTTCTGTTGCTAACATTTGCAACTCGAAACAGGGGCTACGGATCAAGCGAAGATTGGCTAAGGAAGAGGTGACGATGCGCGTGGGAAATGGTTCCAAAGTCGATGTGATTGCGGTCGGCACACTACCTCTACGTCTACCTTCGGGATTAGTATTAGACCTAAATAATTGTTATTTGGTGCCAGCGTTGAGCATGAACATTATATCTGGATCTTGTTTGATGCGAGACGGTTATTCATTTAAATCAGAGCATAATGGTTGTTCTATTTATATGAGTAATATCTTTTATGGTCATGCACCCTTGAAGAGTGGTCTATTTTTGATGAATCTCGATAGTAGTGATACACATATTCATAATGTTGAAATCAAAAGATGCAGAGTTGATAATGATAGTGCAACTTATTTGTGGCACTGCCGTTTAGGTCATATCGGTATAAAGCGCATGAAGAAACTCCATGCTGATGGACTTTTAGAACCACTTGATTATGAATCACTTGGTACTTGCAAACCGTGCCTCATGGGTAAGATGACTAAAACGCCGTTCTC
The DNA here is from genome assembly GCF_018294505.1 of Triticum aestivum. NCBI lineage: Eukaryota > Viridiplantae > Streptophyta > Magnoliopsida > Poales > Poaceae > Triticum > Triticum aestivum. The sequence continues at coordinate 34,585,087 of NC_057812.1, forward strand.
CGGTACTATGGAGAGAGCAACGGATTTGTTGGAAATCATACATACAGATGTATGTGGTCCAATGAATGTTGAGGCTCGTGGAGGATATCGTTATTTTCTCACCTTCACAGATAATTTAAGCAGATATGGGTATATCTACTTAATGAAACATAAGTCTGAAACATTTGAAAGGTTCAAAGAATTTCAGAGTGAAGTTGAAAATCATCATAACAAGAAAATAAAGTTCCTATGATCTGATCATGGAGGAGAATATTTGAGTTACGAGTTTGGTCTACATTTGAAACAATGCGGAATATTTTCGCAACTCACGCCACCCGGAACACCACAGCGTAATGGTGTGTCCGAACGTCGTAATCGTACTTTATTAGATATGGTGCGATCTATGATGTCTCTTACTGATTTACCGTTATCATTTTGGGATTATGCTTTAGAGACAGCTTCATTCATATTAAATAGGACACCATCGAAATCTGTTGAGACGACGCCTTATGAACTGTGGTTTGGCAAGAAACCAAAGTTGTCGTTTCTGAAAGTTTGGGGCTGCGATGCTTATGTGAAAAAGCTTCAACCTGATAAGCTCGAACCCAAATCGGAGAAATGTGTCTTCATAGGATACCCAAAGGAGACTATTGGGTACACCTTCTATCACAGATCTGAAGGCAAGACTTTTGTTGCTAAATTCGGAGTTTTTCTAGAGAGGGAGTTTCTCTCGAAAGAAGTGAGTGGGAGAAAAGTAGAACTTGATGAGGTAACTGTACCTACTCCCTTATTGGAAAGCAGTACATCACAGAAACCAGTTTCTGTGACACCTACACCAATTAGTGAGGAAGCTAATGATAATGATCATGAAACTTCAGATCAAGTTACTACCGAACCTTGTAGATCAACTAGAGTAAGATCCGCACCAGAGTGGTACGGTAATCCTATTCCGGAAGTCATGCTACTAGATCATGATGAACCTACGAACTATGAAGAAGCGATGGTGAGCCCAGATTCCGCAAAATGGCTAGAAGCCATGAAATCTGAGATGGGATCCATGTATGAGAACAAAGTGTGGACTTTGGTTGACTTGCCCGTTGATCGGCAAGCAATTGAGAATAAATGGATCTTCAAGAAGAAGACTGACGCTGACGGTAATGTTACTGTCTATAAAGCTCGACTTGTTGCAAAAGGTTTTCGACAAGTTCAAGGGATTGACTACGATGAGACCTTCTCACCCGTAGCGATGCTTAAGTCTGTCCGAATCATGTTAGCAATTGCCGCATTTTATGATTATGAAATTTGGCAAATGGATGTCAAAACTACATTCCTGAATGGATTTCTGGAAGAAGAGTTGTATATGATGCAACAAGAAGGTTTTGTCGATCCAAAGGGAGCTAACAAAGTGTGCAAGCTCCAGCGATCCATTTATGGACTGTTGCAAGCCTCTCGGAGTTGGAATAAATGCTTTGATAGTGTGATCAAAGCATTTGGTTTTGTACATACTTTTGGAGAAGCCTGTATTTACAAGAAAGTGAGTGGGAGCTCTATAGCATTTCTGATATAATATGTGGATGACATATTATTGATTGGAAATGATATATAATTTCTGAATAGCTTAAAGGGATACTTGAATAAGAGTATTTCAATGAAAGACCTCGGTGAAGCTGCTTACATATTGGGCATTAAGATCTATAGAGATAGATCAAGACACTTAATTGGACTTTCACAAAGCACATACCTTGACAAAGTTTTGAAGAAGTTCAAAATGGATCAAGCAAAGAAAGGGTTCTTGCCTGTGTTACAAGGTGTGAAATTGAGTAAGACTCAATGTCCGACCACCGCAGAAGATAGAGAGAAAATGAAAGATGTTCCCTATGCTTCAGCCATAGGCTCAATCATGTACGCAATGCTGTGTACCAGACCTGATGTGTGCCTTGCTATAAGTCTTGCAGGGAGGTACCAAAGTAATCCAGGAGTGGATCACTGGATAGCGGTTAAGAACATCCTGAAATACCTGAAAAGGACTAAGGATATGTTTCTCATATATGGAGGTGACAAAGAGCTCATCGTAAATGGTTACTTTGATGCAATCTTTGACACTGATCCGGACGATTCTAAATCGCAAACCGGATACGTGTTTTTACTAAACGGTGGAGCTGTCAGTTGGTGCAGTTCTAAACAAAGCGTCGTGGCGGGATCTACATGTGAAGCAGAGTACATAGCTGCTTCGGAAGCAGCAAATGAAGGAGTCTGGATGAAGGAGTTCATATCCGATCTAGGTGTCATACCTAGTACATCGGGTCCAATGAAAATCTTTTGTGACAATACTGGTGCAATTGCCTTGGCAAAGGAATCCAGATTTCACAAGAGAACCAAGCACATCAAGAGACGCTTCAATTCCATTCGGGATTTAGTCCAAGTGGGAGACATAGAAATTTGCAAGATACATACGGATCTGAATGTTGCAGACCCACTGACTAAACCTCTTCCACGAGCAAAACATGATCAGCACCAAGGCCCCATGGGTGTCAAAATCATTACTGTGTAATCTAGATTATTGACTCTAGTGCAAGTGGGAGACTGAAGGAAATATGCCCTAGAGGCAATAATAAAGTTATTATTTATTTCCTTATATCATGATAAATGTTTATTATTCATGCTAGAATTGTATTAACCGGAAACATAATACATGTGTGAATACATAGACAAACATAGTGTCACTAGTATGCCTCTACTTGACTAGCTCGTTGATCAAAGATGGTTATGTTTCCTAACCATAGACATGAGTTGTCATTTTATTAACGGGATCACATTATTAGGAGAATGATGTGATTGACTTGACCCATTCCGTTAGCATAGCACTTGATCGTTTAGTTTGTTGCTATTGCTTTCTTCATGACTTATACATGTTCCTATGACTATGAGATTATGCAACTCCCGTTTACCGGATGAACACTTTGTGTTCCACCAAACGTCACAATGTAACTGGGTGATTATAAAGGTGCTCTACAGGTGTCTCCGAAGGTACTTGTCGGGTTGGCGTATTTCGAGATTAGGATTTGTCACTCCGATTGTCGGAGAGGTATCTCTGGGCCCTCTCGGTAATGCACATCACAAAAGCCTTGCAAGCACTGCAACTAATAAGTTAGTTGCAGGATGATGTATTACGGAACAAGTAAAGAGACTTGCCGGTAACGAGATTGAACTAGGTATTGAGATACCGACGATCAAATCTCGGGCAAGTAACCTACCGATGACAAAGGGAACAACGTATGTTGTTATGCGGTCTGACCGATAAAAGATCTTCATAGAATATGTGGGACCCAATATGAGCATCCAGGTTCCGCTATTGGTTATTGACCGGAGACGTGTCTCGGTCATGTCTACATTGTTCTCGAACCCGTACGGTCCGCACGCTTAATGTTACGATGACAGTTTCATTATGAGTTTATATATTTTGATGTACCGAAGGTTGTTCGGAGTCCCGGATATGATCACGGACATGATGAGGAGTCTCGAAATGGTCGAGACATAAAGATCGATATATTGGACGGCTATATTCGGACACCGGAAGTGTTTCGGGTGATTTCGGAGAAAACCGGAGTGCCGGAAGGGTTACCGGAACCCCCCGGGGAAGTATTGGGCCTTAGTGGGCCTGAGGAGAGAGAGAGGGAAGCAGCCCAGGAGGTGGCGCGCCCCCTCCCTTGTGGAGTCCGAATTGGATTAGGGGAGGGGGGCGCGGCCCCTCTTTCCCTCTCCCTCTCCCTCTCTTTCCTTCCCCCTTCCCTCTTCCTAGTTGGACTAGGAAAGGGGAGTCCTACTCCTACTAGGAGGAGGACTCCCCCCTCCTTAGCGCGCCTCAAGGGCCGGCCGGCCTCCCCCCTTGCTCCTTTATATATAGGGGCAGGGGGCACCTCTAGACACACAAGTTGATCTTCGTGATCGTTCTCTTAGCCGTGTGCGGTGCCCCCCTCCACCATAATCCTCGATAATATTGTAGCGGTGCTTAGGCGAAGCCCTATGACGGTATAACATCAAGATCATCACCACGCTGTCGTGCTGACGGAACTCTTCCCCGACACTTTGCTGGATCGGAGTCCGGGGATCATCATCGAGCTGAACGTGTGCTAGAACTAGGAGGTGCCATAGTTTCGGTGCTTGATCGGTCGGGCCGTGAAGACGTACGACTACATCAACCGCGTTGTGCTAACGCTTCCGCTTCCGGTCTACGAGGGTACGTAGACAACACTCTCCCCTCTCATTGCTATGCATCACCATGATCTTGCGTGTGCGTAGGATTTTTTTTGAAATTACTACATTCCCCAACAGATGTCAGCGACAAACAAGAAAAATGCTGCAAAGAAGAAGCATCGCCATCGCACGGGGTCAGGTGGCTACCTGAAAGCCCGGCCTTTGTGGGACAAGGCTGATAATGACCTCATTGATAAAGGGATCGAACCAGACGCGACGCTGGCCAGACCGTTGCAGGACTTGGTTCTTCGGGGTTGGGGGAAAATTGGACCCTATAACAGGGAAGTGCATTTGGACCAACGAGCAGCTGAACACACCCATCGAGAAGCTTTAGGAGTATATTGAAAAGGCACAGCAAGGGACGTTCGTTCCGGACAAAGAGAACGACAAGCTCACAGAGGCCCTCGGGAATCCTGAGCACCCCGGACGGACCCGAGGCACGCCAGGCTCCCTTTCGTGAAAGGCAGGATTTCCCGACGCAGGCGGTTACAAATGCCGGGAGAGGAAGAAGAAAAAGGAGTTGACCCAACTACAGGCATTGCACGCAAGGGTACAAGCGCTAGAGGAACGAGACAAGGCCCGCAGCACGCGACCTGCCGAAGCTACACCCCAAGCTAGCCTGCCATCTCAGCGGAGAAGCAGCGTGGCTTCCACGGAGCTGCTTCAGGAGCCTGTCTTCATGGCTCCTGCTAGCTACCTCGTGGATGCTATCACGGAGTCTCAGAATTGCCACCTTATGACACAGTGGATGGAATTGAAAGTCAAGGAGGTTGTTGGCTTTGTTGCACCTCCTGAACCTGGCACAACTTTTCACTGCCGGCCGATTTCAGAAGGATATGCTAGGGTGATGGTGGATGAAATCACGGAAGGATCTGAGGACCTCCAGCTAACCACCCTATGGGTGACGGGGAGACTCGGCTGGGTTCTTGTCTGAAGACTCCATGCCTATGGAGGAAGGAGCTCATCAACCTTCCTAACTGGACGCCTCCGCCTCCTCCTCCTCCGGCGAGTCAGGGCACTCCGCCTGCTCCACCGCCTCCTCCTCCGGCGAGTGATCAGGGCACTCAGCCTCCTTCTCCGGTGCGTGGCGGCACTCCGCCTACTTCTCCGCCTGCGCCGGCGCGCCCGAGCAGCCACCAGCCTCCTCCTTCTCCGCCTCGCCAGCAAGGGCGGAAGAGAGCCGCTGCCGCCCCGGCTGCTCCGGCGCGTCGTAGTCCTCCTCCTTGTAAGCAAGGAAAGAAGACAGCCGCAGCCGCTCCGTCTGCTCCGACGTCTAGCAGTACATCCAGAGGCGGGAGGCAATACAGATTTAGTCCTTCTCTGAAGACTCTAGAGAAGTTACCATACGAGATGACCCCGGAGGAAAACGAGAAGATCGTGCGACACGAAGTGAGGAACTTCTTTGAAGGGGTGAATGCAAAGAAACATCCACCTCCGGAGGAGAAGGTAGATCCGGTGAAAGCGAAGCGCACTCTAGAAGCCCTGAAGAAACCACCAAAGTCTCCACCAAAAGGAAACTATGAGCGCATTATTAAAAGCTCATTTGTCGAAGCGGAGCAGTCGGGAAGTACTGTGAGTGATCAAAGGTTAGCGAAATGACGAGCTGGGAAAAAAATTGCCCAGGTAGGCGAACAAGCGAATCAATCGTTCCCCCCGCTCAAGGTGTCTAGCGATATCGTCGCTAACGATTCGAGGATGGTGCCCGGTTATAACAATCTTGATGATTACCTGCCCGACGATGTACATTATGAATTCTTGGAGGTGGAAGAACACAGATACGAATACGGGAAGCCTCTCGTCAAAGATGAAAGGTCTCTAACAACGATGATGCGAAGATTCCATGATTGGTACATGAAAACCTGCAGAGAGTTTGGGGGGAGGAATACTTTGACGCTGAGAGTTAAAGAGGAGCATGACCTCGTTGGAACTGATCTGTTAAATGTTCCATTTGAGGAGTTCTTCCAGTTTTTCAATCAGAGGGCCCACGATAAATTAACGGTCACTTGCTACTGTCTGTAAGTACTACTTCTGTCATTAAGTCTCTATATATAGGTCAGCTCTTTCATTGCATGTATTTATAATTATCCTCACTATATTATGCAGATTGAAGATCGCCGACTTGAAGAAAAAACAAATCGGTGATATTGCGTTCATTAACCCAAATATCATAGATGCATTTTCGGTTGAATTTAAGAAAAAAGAAACCAAGGCCAACTTGCTACGATCGTTGGTATTAAATCAAAACAAAGCTATAATACTCTTTCCTTACAACTTCAAGTGAGTGTTACTTTCTTGTGCATATTCGGTTTCCCTTATTAGTCGAGGTTATAGTAATGTAATTGATGAGTTATGCATGCGTGCGCAGGTTACACTATATTCTCCTAGAGATTAAGCTCGAGCAGGGACTAGTAACCGTCTTAGACTCGATATGAAAATATCCCAAGGAGTATGCGGACATGACTGAAATTCTCGAGAAGTAAGTTAAATCAATCATTATCGCACCATATCGGCAACTTTGTTCACTTCCTGGTATCAAGTAATTGTTTTCTTTGTCTGGCAGGGTTTGGAAAAAATTCACCTCAAAAGCTCCGGGACTGCCGAAGAAGCTGGAATTTAAACACCCGAAAGTAAGTACTACTAGCATGTTCCACGCATCTCCTAGTGATTCAAGTGCTAGTTTCATCAATACCATTTTAGCATGCTTGCTTATCAGTTTGATTGACCTCTATTTCTTGTAAAGTGGTTGTGGCAGGAAGCCGGGAATAATTACTACGGATACTACATTTGCGAGTCCATCCGCCACACGACCTGTGAGCGGGGCTACACTAAAAAACAATATGAAGTGTGTAAGCAATAATATTCAGAATTTAACTTTATTTACCATCTTTTGTGTTGAGTTTCATTCATTCATATATATGTATTGACCACCTTCTTCAAATAAGATGTTTCGGATGCGGGATGAACTCCTAGCACCAGATCACATGCGAGGAATTCAAGAGGAATTGGCGGCATTCTTTCTTGACCACGTGATCGATAAAGACGGAGAATACTATGTGGACCCTGTGTTCATATATAATTAGGGGATTATATTGTAAGAGATCTTATATTGTATATATGTAGCCAGTAGCCTCGGATAGGCATACGAAAACTTGTTTTTCGACCAATATCTCAGAGAAGGAGAGGTCGATATCACTTCTCTTTGTATGCATATGTTCATGACGATCTTCTGTTTCCTTCATTTTTGCTTACTAGCTAGCGTGTCGAGTGCTCTCTATACATATAGTACGTAGCGTCGACCAAGCACGGAGATAAGAGAGGACACTTCTCTCTATTAATTAATTAGCTACCTAACACCATATATGAAACACCTTAATTAACCATACAAAACCCCCAAATCCCCCCTTCAGAAAAAAAACAAAAACCCTAGCCCCTGAACAGCTGACGCGTGGATGCCTATTGGTCCCGGTTGGTGCCACCAACCGGGACCAAAGGGCCTCCTGCCTGGGCTCGCCGCACCGGCAACGTGGAGGCCCATCTGTCCCGGTTCGTGTAAGAACCAGGACTAAAGGCCAATGGCATTAGTAACGACCTTTTAGTCCCGGTTCCCAAACCGGGACAAAAGGCCCTTACGAACCGTGACAAATGACCCTTTTTCTACTAGTGTAGGTGTGTGGGACTCGAGCGTGATCTCCTACTGGATTGATACCTTGGTTCTCAAAAACCGAGGGAAATACTTACGCTACTTTACTGCATCACCCTTTCATCTTCAAGGGAGAACCAACGCAGTGCTCAAGAGGCAGCAGTCACCGAGCTGAACGTGTGCAGAACACGAAGGTGTCGTGTGTTCGGAACTTGATCAGTTGAAGCGCGAAGAAGTTCGACTACATCAACCGCGTTGTGAAACGCTTCCGCTTACGATCTACGAGGGTATGTAGACACACTCTCCCCCTCGTTCCTATGCATCTCCATGGATAGATCATTGCGTGTGCGTAGAATTTTTTTGTTTTCCATGCAACGATTCCCAACAGTGGCATCAAGAGCCAGGTCTATGCGTAGATGATATCCACGAGTGGAACACAAAGAGTTGTGGGTGGTGATAGTCATATTGCTTACTGCTACCTCTTGAGCACTCGCGTTGGTTTTCCCTTGAAGAGGAAAGGGTGGTGCAGCAAAGTAGCGTAAGTATTTCCCTCAGTTTTTGAGAACCAAGGTATCAATCCAGTAGGAGGCTACGCACGAGTCCCTTGCACCTACACAAAACAAATAAATCCTCACAACCAACGCGATAAGGGGTTGTCAATCCCAACACGGTCACTTACGAGAGTGAGATCTGATAGATATGATAAGATAATATTTTTGGTATTTTATGATAAAGATGCAAAGTAAAATAAAAGCAAAGTAAAAAAGCAAAGAAAATAACTAAGTGCTGGAAGATTAATATGATGAAGATAGATCCAGGGGCCATAGGTTTCACTAGTGGCTTCTCTCAAGAGCATAAATATTTTACGGTGGGTGAACAAATTACTATTGAGCAATTGACAGAATTGAGCATAGTTATGAGAAGATCTAGGTATGATCATGTATATACGCATCACGTCCGAGACAAGTAGACCGACTCTGCCTGCATCTACTACTATTACTCCACATATCGACCACTATCCAGCATGCACCTGGAGTATTAAGTTCAACAGAACAGAGTAACACTTTAAGAAAGATGACATGATGTAGAGGGATAAATTCATGCAATATGATAAAACCCCCATCTTGTTATCATTGATGGCAACAATACAATACGCGCCTTCCTGCCCCTACTGTCATTGGGAAAGGACACCGCAAGATTGAACCCAAAGCTAAGCACTTCTCCCGTTGCAAGAAAGATCAGTCTAGTAGGCCAAACCAAACTGATAATTCGAAGAGACTTGCAAAGATAACCAATCATACATAAAAGAATTCAGAGAAGATTCAAATATTGTTCATAGATAAACTTGATCATAAACCCACAATTCATCGGTCTCAACAAACACACCGCAAAATAAGATTACATCGAATAGATCTCCACAAGAGAGGGGGAGAACTTTGCATTGAGATCCAAAAGGAGAGAAGAAGCCATCTAGCTAATAACTATGGACCCGAAGGTCTGAGGTAAACTACTCACACATCATTGGAGAGGCTATGGTGTTGGTGTAGAAGCCCTCCGTGATCGATGCCCCCTCCGGCGGAGCTCCGGAACAGGCCCCAAGATGGGATCTCGTGGATACAAAAAGTTACGGCGGTGGAATTAGGGTTTTGGCTCCGTATTTGATCGTTTGGGGGTACGTAGGTGTATATAGGAGGAAGAAGTACGTCGGTGGAGCAACGGGGGGCCCACGAGGGTGTAGGGCGCACCTGGGGGGGGGGGGGGTAGGCGCGCCCCCTACCTCGTGGCCTCCCTGTTGGTTGCTTGACGTAGGGTGCATGTCTCCTGGATCTTGTTCATTCCAAAAATCACGTCCCGAAGGTTTCATTCCGTTTGGACTCCATTTGATATTCCTTTTCTTTGAAACCCTAAAATAGGCAAAAAACAACAATTCTAGGCTGGGCCTCCGGTTAATAGGTTAGTCCCAAAAATAATATAAAAGTGAATAATAAAGCCCAATAATGTCCAAAGCATAAGATAATATTGCATGGAGCAATCAAAAATCATAGATACGTTGGAGACGTATCAAGCATCCCCAAGCTTAATTCCTGCTCGTCCTCGAGTAGGTAAATGATAAAAACAGAATTTTTGATGTGGAATGCTACTTGGTATATTTTCAATGTAATTCTTCTTAATTGTGGCATGAATATTCATATCCGAAAGATTCAAGACAAAAGATTAATATTGACACAATAATAATAATAATAATACTTCAAGCAAACTAACTAAGCAATTATGTCTCTTCAAAATAACATGGCCAAAGAAAGTTATCCCTACAAAATCATATAGTCTGGCTATGCTCTATCTTCACCACACAAAGTATTTAAATCATGCACAACCCCGATGACAAGCCAAGCAATTGTTTCATACTTTTGGTGTTCTTAAACTTTTTCAATCTTCACGCAATACATGAGTGTGAGCCATGGACATAGCACTATAGGTGGAATAGAATGGTGGTTGTGGAGAAGACAAAAAGGGAGAAGATAGTCTGACATCAACTAGGCGTATCAACGGGCTATGGAGATGCCCATCAATAGATATCAATTTGAGTGAGTAGGGATTGCCATGCAACGGATGCACTAGAGCTATAAGTATATGAAAGCTCAGCAAAAGGAACTAAGTGGGTGTGCATCCAACTCGCTTGCTCACGAAGACCTAGGGCAATTTGAGGAAGCCCATCATTGGAATATGCAAGCAAAGTTCTATAATGAAAAATTCCCACTAGTATATGAAAGTGATAACATAGGAGACTCTCTATTATAAAGATCATGGTGCTACTTTTAAGCACAAGTGTGGTAAAAGGATAGTAACATTGTCCCTTCTCTATTTTTCTCTCATTTTTTTATTTGGGCATTTTCTCTTTTTATGGCCTCTTTTTTATATATATTTTTCGTCCGGAGTCTCACCCCAACTTGTGGGGGAATCATAGTCTCCATCATCCTTTCCTCACTGGGACAATGCTCTAATAATGATGATCATCACACTTTTATTTTCTTACAACTCGATACTTAGAACAAGATATGACTCTATATGAATGCCTCCGGTGGTGTACCGGGATATGCAATGACTCATGAGTGACATGTATGAAAGAATTATGAACGATGGCTTTGCCACAAATACAATGTCAACTACATGATCATGCAAAGCAATATGACAATGACGAAATGTGTCATAATAAACGGAACGGTGGTAAGTTGCATGGCAATATATCTCGGAATGGCTATGGAAATTCCATGTTAGGTAGGTATGGTGGCTGTTTTGAGGAAGGTATATGGTGGGTGTATGATACCGGCGAAAGGTGCACGGTATTAGACAGGCTAGCAATGGTGGAAGGGTGAGAGTGCGTATGATCCATGGACTCAACATTAGTCATAAAGAACTCATGTACTTATTGAAAAAATCTACAAGTTATCAAAATAAAGTATTACGCGCATGCTCCTAGGGGGATAGATTGGTAGGAAAAGACCATCGCTCATCCCCGGCCGCCACTCATAAGGAAGACAATCAATAAATAAATCATGCTCCGACTTCATCACATAACGGTTCACCATACGTGCATGCTACGGGAATCACAAACTTTAACACAAGTATTTCTCAAATTCACAACTACTCAACTAGCACAACTTTAATATCACCATCTCCATATCTCAAAACAATTATCAGGTATCAAACTTCTCATAGTATTCAACACACTCATAAGAGAATTTTATTATTAATCTTGTATACCTAGCATATAGGATTATTTAAGCAAATTACCGTGCTATTTAAGACTCTCAAAATAATCTAAGTGAAGCGTGAGAGATCAATAGTTTCTATAAAACAAATCCACCACCGTGCTCTAAAAGATATAAGTGAAGTACTAGAGCAAAACTATATAACTCAAAAGATATAAGTGAAGCACATAGAGTATTATAATAATTTCCGAATCATGTGTGTCTCTCTCAAAAGGTGTGTACAGCAAAGATGATTGTGGAAAACTAGCAAATAAAGACTCAAATAATACAAGATGCTCCAAGCAAAACACATATCATGTGGTGAATAAAAATATAGCTCCAAGTAAAGTTACCGATAGAAGTAGACGAAAGAGGGGATGCCTTCCGGGGCATCCCCAAGCTTTGGCTTTTAGGTGTCCTTAGATTAACTTGGGGGTGCCATGGGCATCCCCAAGCTTAGGCTCTTTCCACTCCTTGTTCCATAATCCATCAAATCCTTACCCAAAACTTGAAAACTTCACAACACAAAAACTTAAAGTAGAAAATCTCGTGAGCTCCGTTAGCGAAAGAAAACAAAAGACCACTTCAAGGTACTGTAATGAACTCATTATTTATTTATATTGGTGTTAAACCTACTGTATTCCAACTTCTCTATGGTTTATAAACTATTTTACTAGCCATAGATTCATCAAAATAAGCAAACAACACACGAAAAACAGAATCTGTCAAAACAGAACAGTCTGTAGTAATCTGTAGCTAACGCAAGATCTGGAACCCCAAAAATTCTAAAATAAATATCTGGACGTGAGGAATTTATCTATTAATAATATTCAAAAATAATTAACTAAATATCACTTTCCAAATAAAAATGGCAGCATTTCTTGTGAGCGCTAAAGTTTCTGTTTTTTACAGCAAGATTAACAAGACTTTCCCCAAGTCTTCCCAATGGTTCTACTTGGCACAAACACTAATTAAACACAAAAAACACAACCAAAACAGAGTCTAGATAAATTATTTATTACTAAACAGGAGAAAAAAGAAAGGAATAAAAATAAAATTGGGTTTCCTCCCAACAAGCGCTATCGTTTAACGCCCCTAGCTAGGCATAAAAGGCAAGGATAGATCTAGGTATTGCCATCTTTGGAAGGCAATCCATAAGTGGCTCTCATAATAGATTCATAAGGTAATTTAATTTTCTTTCTAGGAAAGTTTTCCAAGCATTTCCTTAACGGAAATTGGAATCTAATATTTCCTTCCTTCATATCAATAATTGCACCAATCGTTCTAAGGAAAGGTCTACCAAGAATAATAGCACATGAAGGATTGCAATCTATGTCAAGAACAATAAAATCTACGGGCACATAGTTCCTATTTGCAACAATAAGAACATCATTAATTCTTCCCATAGGTTTCTTAATAGTGGAATCCGCAAGGTGCAAGTTTAAAGAGAAATCATCAAAATCACAGAAACCTAACAAATCACACAAAGTCTTTGGAATCGTGGAAACACTAGCACCCAAATCACATAAAGCATAGCATTCATGATCTTTAATTTTAATTTTAATAGTTGGTTCCCACTCATCATAAAGTTTTCTTGGGATAAAAACTTCCAACTCAAGTTTTTCTTCATAAGATTGCATCAAAGCATCAACGATATGTTTGGTAAAAGCTTTATTTTGACTATAAGCATGAGGAGAATTTAGCACGGATTGCAACAAGGAAATACAATCTATCAAAGAGCAATTATCATAATTAAATTCCTTGAAATCCAAGATAGTAGGTTCATTAACATCTAGAGTTTTGATCTCTTTAATCCCACTTTTATCAATTTTAGCATCAAGATCTAAAAACTCTGAATTTTTGGAACGCCTTCTAGGTAAAGGTGGATCATATTCAGTCCCATCATTATCAAGATTCATATTGCAAAACGAATATTTAATAGGGGACACATCAATAACTTTTAGATCTTCATCTTTATTATCATGGAAACTAGAAGAATACGCTCTTATAAAGAAATCTTTCTTAGCACGTATCCTAGCGGTTCTTTCTTTGCACTCATAAATTGAAATTCTCATGGCTTTGAGAGACTCATTGATATCATGCTTAGGAGGAATAGATCTAAGTTTCAAAGAATCAACATCAAGAGAAATTCTATCAACGTTCCTAGCCAACTCATCAATCTTAAGCAATTTTTCTTCAATCAAAGCATTGAAATTCTTTTGCGAAGTAATATATTCTTTAATATTGGATTCAAAATCAGAGGGCATCTTATTATAATTTCCATAAGATTTGTTGTAGGAATTACCATAATTATTAGAGGAATTACTAGGATAAGGCCTAGGATTAAAGTTTCCTCTATACGCGTTGTTACCAAAATTATTCCTACCAACAAAATTCACATCCATAGATTCATTATTATTCTCAATCAAAGTAGACAAAGGCATATCATTAGGATCAGAAGAAACACTCTTAGTAGCAAATAATTTCATAAGTTCATCCAACTTTCCACTCAAAACATTAATTTCTTCTATCGCATGCACTTTTTTATTAGTAGATCTTTCAGTGTGCCATTGAGAATAATTAACCATAATATTATCTAGGAGTTTAGTAGCTTCTCCTAAAGTGATTTCCATAAAAGTGCCTCCTGCGGCCGAATCTAAAAGATTTCTAGAAGCGAAATTCAATCCGGCATAAATTTTTTGTATAATCATCCACAAATTCAAACCATGCGTAGGGTAATTACGTATCATTAATTTCATTCTCTCCCAAGCTTGTGCAACATGTTCATGATCAAGTTGCTTAAAATTCATAATATCATTTCTAAGAGAGACGATCTTAGCAGAAGGAAAATAATTAGAGATAAAGGCATCTTTGCACTTATTCCAAGAATCAATACTATTTTTAGGCAAAGACGAAAACCAAGCTTTAGCATGATCTCTAAGAGAAAAAGGAAATAGCTTCAATTTAACAATATCATTATCAACACCTTTCTTCTTTTGCATATCACACAAATCAACGAAGCTATTTAGATGGGTAGCGACATCTTCACTAGGAAGGCCGGAAAACGGATCTTTCATGACAAGATTCAGCAAGGCAACATTAATTTCACAAGATTCAGCATCGGTAAGAGGAGCAATCAGAGTGCTAATAAAATCATTGTTGTTGGTATTGGTAAAGTCACACAATTTAGTGTTATCTTGAGCCATCGTGACAAGCAAGCAATCCAACACACAAGCAAACGAGGAACGGGCAAAAAAGAGGCAAATAGAGAAAGAGAGGGAGGATAGAGAGAGAGAGAGGGCAAATAAAACGACAAGGGTGAAGTGGGGGGAGAGGAAAATGAGAGGCAAATGGCAAATAATGTAATGCGGGAGATAAGGGTTGTGATGGGTACTTGGTATGTTGACTTTTGCATAGACCTCCCCAGCAACGGCGCCAGAAATCCTTCTTGCTACCTCTTGAGCACTTGCGTTGGTTTTCCCTTGAAGAGGAAAGGGTGGTGCAGCAAAGTAGCATAAGTATTTCCCTCAGTTTTTGAGAACCAAGGTATCAATCCAGTAGGAGGCTACGCTCGAGTCCCTCACACCTACACAAAACAAATAAATCCTCGCAACCAACGTGATAAGGGGTTGTAAATCCCTACACGGTCACTTACGAGAGTGAGATCTGATAGATATGATAAGATAATATTTTTGGTATTTTTATGATAAAGATGCAAAGCAAAATAAAAGCAAAGAAAATAACTAAGTGCTGGAAGATTAATATGATGAAGATAGACCCGGGGGCCATAGGTTTCACTAATGGCTTCTCTCAAGAGCATAAGTATTTTACGGTGGGTGAACAAATTACTGTTGAGCAATTGACAGAATTGAGCATAGTTATGAGAATATCTAGGTATGATCATGTATATACGCATCACGTCCGAGACAAGTAGACCGACTCCTGCCTGCATCTACTACTATTACTCCACACATCGACCGCTATCCAGCATGCATCTAGAGTATTAAGTTCAAGAGAATAGAGTAACGCTTTAAGCAAGATGACATGGTGTAGAGGGATAAATTCATGCAATATGATAAAAAACCCATCTTGTTATCCTCGATGGAAACAATACAATACGTGCCTTGCTGCCCCTACTGTCATTGGGAAAGGACACCGCAAGATTGAACCCAAAGCTAAGCACTTCTCCCGTTGCAAGAAAGATCAATCTAGTAGGCCAAACCAAACTGATAATTCGAAGTGACTTGCAAAGATAACCAATCATACATAAAAGAATTCAGAGAAGATTCAAATATTGTTCATAGATAAACTTGATCATAAACCCACAATTCATCGGTCTCAACAAACACACCGCAAAAGAATATTACATCGAATAGATCTCCACAAGAGAGGGGGAGAACTTTGTATTGAGATCCAAAAAGAGAGAAGAAGCCATCTAGATAATAACTATGGACCCGAAGGTCTGAGGTAAACTACTCACACATCATTGGAGAGGCTATGGTGTTGGTGTAGAAGCCCTCCGTGATCGATGCCCCCTCCGGCGGAGCTCCGGAACAGGCCCCAAGATGGGATCTCGTGGATACAAAAAGTTATGGCGGTGGAATTAGGGTTTTGGCTCCGTATTTGATCGTTTGGGGGTACGTAGGTGTATATAGGAGGAAGAAGTACGTCGGTGGAGCAACGG
>NC_057812.1:34601608-34609137 GCF_018294505.1 Triticum aestivum
CGTGGCCTCCCTGTTGGTTGCTTGCCGTAGGGTGCAAGTCTCCTCGATCTTGTTCATTCCAAAAATCATGTTCCCGAAGGTTTCATTCCGTTTGGACTCCATTTGATATTCCTTTTCTTCGAAACCCTAAAATAGGCAAAAAACAGCAATTCTGGGCTGGGCCTCCGGTTAATAGGTTAGTCCCCAAAATAATATAAAAGTGAATAATAAAGCCCAATAATGTCCAAAGCAGAAGATAATATAGCATGGAGCAATCAAAAATTATAGATATGTTGGAGACGTATCACTTACCACCAACGTCTTATTTTGATTCGACGGTATTGTGGGATGAAGCGGCCCGGACCAACCTTACATGTCCACGTACATGAGACCGGTTCCACCGACATACATGCAACTAGTTTTGCATAAAGGTGGCTGGTGGGTGTATGTTTCTCCTACTTTAATTGAATCGAATTTGACTACGGCCGGTCCTTGAAGAAGGCTAAAATAGCAAACTTGACGAATCACCGTTGTGGTTTTTGCCGTAGGTAAGAACGGTTCTTGCTAGAAGCCCGTAGCAGCCACGTAAAACTTGCAACAATAAATTAGAGGACGTATAACTTGTTTTTGCAGGGTATGTTGTGATGTGATATGGTCAAGACACGATGTGATGAATGTTATTGTATGAGATGATTATGTTTTGAAAGTTATCGGCAACCGGTAGGAGACTTATGGTTGTCTCTTTATTGTATGAAATGCAAACGCCATGTAATTGCTTTACTTTATCACTATGTGTTAGCGATAGTTGTAGAAGCAATACTTGGCGAGACGACCACGATGCTATGATGTAGATCAATATGTCGAGCCGGTGACAACAGAGATCGTGACGATGCTTTGGAGATGGAGATCAAAAGCACGAGATGATGATGGCCATATCATGTCACATATTTTTGATTGCGTGTGATGTTTATCTTTTATGCATCTTATTTTTCTTAGTACGGCGGTAGCATTATAAGATGACCCCTTCACTAAATTTCAAGGTAAAAGTGTTCTCCCTGAGTATGCACCGTTGCTACAGTTCGTCGTGTTGAGACACCACATGATGATCGGGTGTGATAGACTCTACGTTCACATACAATAGGTGCAAGACAGTTTTGCACATGCGGAATACTTGGGTTAAACTTGACGAGCCTAGCATGTACAGACATGGCCTCGGAACACTAGAGACCAAAAGGTCGAACATGAATCATATAGTAGATATGATCAACATATAGATGTTCAAAATTGATAACTACCCCATCTCACGTGATGATCGGACATGGGTTAGTTGATTTGGATCACGCATCACTTAGATGACTTGAGGGATGTCTATTTAAGTGGGAGTTCTTAAGTAATTTGATTAATTGAACTTAATTTATCATGAACTTAGTCCTGATAGTATTTGCATATCTATGTTGTAGATCAATAGCTCACGATTTAGCTCCCTTATTTTTGATATGCTCCTAGAAAAAACTAAGTTGAAATATGATGGTAGCGATAATGCAGACTAGGTCTGTGATCTGAGGATTATCCTCATTGCTACACAGAAGAATTATGTCCTCGATGCACCGCTAGGTGACAGACCTATTGCAGGAGCAGATGTAGACGTTATGAATGTTTGACAAGCTCAATATGATGACTACTTGATATTTTAGTGCATCATGCTTTACGGCTTAGAATCGGGGCTTCAATGATGTTTTGAACGTCATGAAACATATGAGATATTCCAAGAGTTGAAATTGGTATTTCAGACTTATGCCTGTGTTGAGAGGTATGAGACCTCTGACAAGTACTTTGCCTACAAGATGGAGGAGAATAGCTCAGTCAGTGAGCATGTACTCAAAATGTCTGGGTACTACAATCACTTGAATAAAGTGGGAGTTAATCTTCCAGATAAGATAGTGATTGACAAAATTCTCTAGTCACTATCATGAAGCTACTAAAACTTCGTGATGAACTATAATATTCAGGGGATGACGAAAACGATTCTCGAGCTCTTCGCGATGCTGAAATCGGCGAAGGTAGAAATCAAGAAAGAGCATCAAGTGTTGATGGTTAACAAGACCACTAGTTTCAAGAAAAGGGGCAAGGGAATGAAAGGGAACTTCAAGAAGAATGGCAAGCAAGTTGCCACTCCCGTGAAGAAACCCAAAGCTGGACCCAAGCTTGAAACTGAGTGCTTCTACCACAAAGGAAATTGACACTGGAAGCGGAACTGCCCTAAATACTTGGCGGATAAGAAGGGTGGCAAAGTGAACAAAGGTATATTTGATATACATGTTATTGACGTGTACTTTACTAGTGTTCATTGTAGCCCCTGGGTATTTGATACCGGTTTAGTTGCTAAGATTAGTAACTCGAAACATGAGTTGCACAATAAACAAAGATTAGTTAAGGGCGAGGTGACGATATGTGTTGGAAGTGATTCCAAGGTTGATACGATCACCATCGCACACTCCCTTTACCTTAGGGACTAGTGTTGAATCTAAACAAATGTTATTTGGTGTTTGCGTTGAGCATGAATATGATTTGATCATGTTTGTTGCAATACGGTTATTCATTTAAGTCAAAGAATAATTGTTGTTCTGTTTACATGAATAAAACCTTCTATGGTCATACACCTAATGTGAATGGTTTACTGAATCTCGATCGTAGTAATACACATATTCATAATATTGATGCCAAAAGATGCAAAGTTGATAATGATAGTGCAACATATTTGTAGCACTGCCATTTAGGTCATATTGGTGTAAAGCGCGTGAAGAAACTCCATGCTGATGGGCTTTTGGAATCACTTGACTGCGAATCATTTGATACTTGCGAACCATGCCTCATGGGCAAGATGACTAAATATCCGTTCTCCGGATCAATGGAGTGAGCCAATGAATTATTGGAAATAATACATACCTATGTATGCGGTCCGATGAGTGTTGAGGCATGCAGCGGGTATCATTATTTTCTGACCTTCACAGATGATTTAAGCAGATATGGGTATATCTACTTAATGAAACACAAGTTTGAAACATTTGAAAAGTTCAAAGAATTTCAGAGTGAAGTGGAGAATCATCGTAACAAGAAAATAAAGTTTCTACGATCTGATCGCAGAGGCAAATATTTGAGTTACGAATTTGGCCTTCATATAAAAAATGTGGAATAGTTTCACAACTCACGCCACCTGGAACACCACAACGTAATGGTGTGTCCGAACGTTGTAATCATACTTTATTAGATATGGTGCGTTCTATGATGTCTCTTACCGATTTGCCACTATCGTTTTGGGGTTATGCATTAGAGACAACCGCATTCACGTTAAATAGGGCACTGTCTAAATCTGTTGAGATGTCACTATATGAACTGTGGTTTGGCAAGAAACATAAGCTGTCATTTCTTAAAAGTTTGGGGATGTGATGCTTATGTCAAAAGGCTTCAGCCTGATAAACTCGAACCCAAAGCGGAGAAGTGCATCTTCATAGGATACCCTGAGGAAACCATTGGGTACACCTTCTACCATAGATCCGAAGGCAAGATCTTTGTTGCCAGAATGGATCCTTTCTAGAGAAGGAGTTTCTCTCGAAAGAAGTGAGTGGGAGGAAAGTAGAACTTGATGAGGTAATTGTACCTTCTCTCGAATTGGAAAGTAGCACATCAGAGAAAACTGCTCACGTGATGTCCACACCAACTAGAGAGGAAGCAAATGATAATGATCATGAAACTACAGATCAAGTTACTATTGAACCTCGTAGGTCGACCAGAGCACGATCCACACCAGAGTGGTACGGTAATCTTGTCCTAGAAGCCATATTACTAGACCAAGGCGAACTTACGAACTATGAAGAAGCTATGATGAGCCCAGATTCCGATAGATGGTTTGAGGCCATGAAATCTGAGATATGATCAATGTATGAGAGCAAAGTGTGGACTTTGGTGGACTTGCCCGAAGATCGGCAAGCCATAGAGAATAAATGGATCTTCAAGAAGAAGACTGGCGTTGATGGTAATGTTACTGTCTACAAAGCTCGACTTGTCGCAAATCGTTTTAGACAAGTTCAAGGAGTTGACTATGATGAGACTTTCTCATCCGTTGTGATGCTTAAATCTATCTGAATCGTGTTAGCAATTGCCATATTTTATGATTATGAAATCTGGCAAATAGACCCTAAAACTACATTACTTAATGGATATCTTAAAGAAGAGTTGTATATGATGCAACCAGAAGGTTTTGTCGATCCTAAAGGTGCTGACAAAGTGTGCAAGCTCTAGCGGTCCATCTATGGACTGGTGCAATCATCTCGGAGTTGGAATATACACTTTGATGATGTGATCAAAGCATATGGTTTTATACAGACTTACGATGAAGCCTGTATTTACAAGAAAGTGAGTGGGAGCTCTATAGCATTTCTGGTATTATGTGTGGATGACATATTATTGATTGGAAATGATATAGAATTTCTGGGTAGCGTACAAGGATACTTAAATAAGAATTTTTCAATGAAAAACCTCGGTGAAGCTACTTGCATATTGAGCATCAAGATCTATAGGGATAGATCAAGACGCTTAATAAAACTTTCACAAGACACATACTTTGATAAGATTTGAAGAAGTTCAAAATGGTTCAGTCCAAGAAGGGATTCTTGCCTGTATTATAAGGTGCGAAGTTGAGTAGGACTCAAAGCCCGACCATGGTAGAAGATAGAGAGAGAATGAGAGTCATTCCCTATGCCTTAGTCATAGGTTCTATACGATATGCCATGATGTGTACCACACCTGATGTGTGTCTTGCCACTTATCTGGCAAAGAGGGTACAAGAGTAATCTAGGAGTGGACCACTGGACAGCAGTCAAAATTATCCTTAGGTGCCTTAAAGATGACTAAGTAAATGTTTCTCGGTTATGGAGGTGATAAAGAGTTCATCGTAAACAGTTACGTAGATCCAAGCCTTGACACTGATCTAGATGACTCTAAGTCTCAATCTGGATACATATTGAACGTGGGAGCAATTAGCTAGAGTAGCTCCATGCAGAGCATTGTAAACATAGAAATTTGCAAAATACATACGGATCTGAATGTGGCAGACCTATTGACTAAACCTCTCTGACAAGCAAAACATGATCACACCTTAGTGCTCTTTTGAGTGTTAATCACATGGCAATGTGAACTAGATTATTGACTCTAGTAAACTCTTCGAATGTTAGTCACATGGCGATGCGAACTATGGGTGTTAATCACATAACAATGTGAACCAGATTATTGACTCTAGTGCAAGTGGGAGACTGAAGGAAATATGCCCTAGAGGCAATAACAAAGTTGTTATTTTATATTTCCTTATTCATGATAAAAGTTTATTATTGCTACCTCTTGAGTATGCATTGGTTTTCCCTTGAAGAGGAAAGGGTGATGTAGCAAAGTAGCGTAAGTATTTCTCTCAGTTTGTGAGAACCAAGGTATCAGTCCAGTAGGAGCTAACACGCCAGTCACCTAGTACCTGCACAAACAATCAAGAACCTTGCAACCAATGCGATAAAGGAGTTGTCAATCCCTTGAGGTCACTCGCAAAACTGAGATCTAATAAAGATATTAAGATAAATATTTTTGGTATTTTTGTTGTATAGATTGGAAAGTAAAGATTGCAAAATAAAATAAATAGGAAACTAGAATTGTAGATCAGAAACTTATATGATATAAAATAGACCCGGGGGCCATAGATTTCACTAGTGGCTTCTCTCAAGATAGCATATGTTACGGTGGGTGAACAAATTACTGCGGAGCAATTGATAGAAGAGGGCATAATTATGAGAATATCTAGGCAATGATTATGAATATAGGCATCACGTCCGTGTCAAGTAGACCGAAACGATTCTGCATCTACTACTATTATTCCACACATCGACCGCTATCCAACATGCATCTAGAGTATTAAGTTCATAAGAACGGAGTAACACATTAAGCAAGATGACATGATGTAGAGGGATAAACTCAAGCAATATGATATAAACCCCATCTTTTTATCCTCGATGGCAACAATACAATACGTGCCTTGTTGCCCCTACTGTCACTGGGAAAAGACACCGCAAGATTGAACCCAAAGTTAAGTACTTCTCCCATTGCAAGAAAGATCAATCTAGTAGGCCAAACTAAACCGATAATTGATACGTCTCCAACGTATCTATAATTTTTGATTGTTCCATGCTATTATATATTCTGTTTTGGATGTTTAATGGGCTTTATTTTACACTTTTATATTATTTTTAGGACTAACCTATTAATCCAAGGCCCAATGCAAATTGCTGTTTTTTTGCCTATTTCAGTGTTTCGCAGAAAAGGAATACCAAACAGAGTCCAAACAGAATGAAACCTTCGGGAGCGTGATTTTTTGAACAAACGTGATCTAGAGGACTTGGAGTGGACGTCAAGCAACCAACGAGGCGGCCAGGAGGCAGGGGGCACGCCTACCCCCTGGGCGCGCCCTCCCCCCTCGTGGGCCCCTCGTGGCTCCACCGACCTACTTCTTCCTCCTATATATATTCATATACCCCAAAAACATCCAGGAGCACCACAAAACCCTATTTCCACCGCCGCAACCTTATGTACCCAAGAGATCCCATCTTGGGGCCTTTTCTAGAGCTCTGTCGGAGTGGGCATCGATCACGGAGGACCTCTACATCAACTTCATGGTCTCTCTGATGATGTGTGAGTAGTTTACTTCAGACCTTCGGGTCCATAGCTAGTAGCTAGATGGCTTCTTCTCTCTCTTTGGATCTCAATACAATATTCTCCTCGATCTTCTTGCAGATCTATTTGATGTAACTCTTTTTGCGGTGTGTTTGTGGAGATCTGATGAATTGTGGGTTTATGATCAAGTCTATCTATGAACAATATTTGAATCTTCTCTGAATTCTTTTATGCATGATTGGTTATCTTTGCAAGTCTCTTCGAATTATTAGTTTGGTTTGGCCTACTAGATTGATCTTTCTTGCAATGGGAGAAGTGCTTAGCTTTGGGTTCAATCTTGCGGTGCTCGATCCCGGTGACAGAAAGGGAAACGACACGTATTGTATTGTTGCCATTGAGGATAAAAAGATGGGGTTTATATCATATTGCTTGAGTTTATCCCTCTACATCATGTCATCTTACCTAATGTGTTACTCTGTTCTTATGAACTTAATAATCTAGATGCATGCTGAATAGCGGTCGATGTGTGGAGTAATAGTAGTAGATGCAGGCAGGAGTCGGTCTACTTGTCACGGACATGATGCCTATATACATGATCATGACACACCCTTCCATTTTCATGCCGAATCCTCCCCTTCCTGCTTGGTTTCCTGCCATAGCAGGACATTCCTCCCTGGAGCCTCACCTTTAAACCCGGATGACAACCGTGGCTTCCTCTCTCCTTCATACCTTATTTTCCCACGGACCGCCAAGGAGGTGTTCCCCGCCAACCGCCCCGCTCTCCGCCCTAATCCCCTCACCCGGTGGTGTTGATGTTGAGCCGCCACCGCCATCAAGGGGGT
>NC_057812.1:34609475-34639107 GCF_018294505.1 Triticum aestivum
CAAGAAGGCAGATCTGATATCTCACGTGTGCCGCTGGCACCGTGTCCATTATTAACTCATGAAGCAATTAGCCAATGCATTTACCCTTCTATCCTAGCGAAAAAATTGTATGAATTGATGGAAAATGATATGAGCCTCTCGCTCATGCAATTTGCTATAAAACCATATCTAATTAAATGTAATTTGCCACATTTTCCAAGGTAGGGAAATTATTCAGTAACACTGATTCAAAACATGAAAAATGCATGCATGGGCACAACATATTTTTTTCAAAAAGTTGGGAATACGATAAGATGGAGTCTCAAAGAAGAAATGGTTAGCTGAAGAAAACTTAAATGAACTGAAAGCATATATTGTCATCCCTCCATTCAGTAAACAACATTAAACTTCTCAAGAGACTCTATCTGCATCTGATGGTGAGAGATGACAAAGCCATGTTTAATGCTTGTGGCAATATCAAACTTTGTTTTTCCCTCCGAGCAAGAATACATAAACAGGAAGAATATGTCTGCTTATTATAACTGCTTTTCTTTTTTGTCCCAACAAGACTGCATAAATGTGAAGAGAACCTAGCATACGGGAATATGTGCGATCATTGTTCCATAGACATAGTTAAGAGGACAAACAACGAATACCACCTATAATTTTGTTCCGTACAACAAATCTGTAGTGCAAGATAATTAAAGAGGATAATACTCACAGTGCAATGAGGCATACAGTGACAGTGACAGACGTAGTATTGGAAGGAACTCGCTCACAGTGCCTAGCCTCCATCCTAAAACATTCATTCACCTCTACTCACTTCTATGTAGTCAAAAGCCAAATGCCATCAGTGTAATATTTGTGAGAAAGGTGTATCACTTGTTCTGCATTTTGTTGGAATTATGACAGTGTACTAATCTAACATGTGTTGCAACAGGGGCATATATAATTTAATAGTTCGAACATGCTTTCGATTTTCTTTCACCAGTAAATCACTCTTCTTTTTTCTTCTTCGGCCCCCTGTCGAAGTTTGCAGCCAGTCTACGCCTTCTTTTGCTCCCTACCATGGTCGTCTCTCTCATCCTCGTTGAACAACTTGATCAACAGTTTGTTCATCTTCTTTTCAAGGATGCTCCAACGCTCCAGCAGCTACCTCACAAGCTCGTAACTGTTGTTGGTGGCAGCGACGAAGAGCCCGTTCAAGAGGTTGTTGATCCTCTTGATCTCCTCACCTTAGTTACAATAATATCATCAGCGTGTTCACCTCCTTGACCTCATCTTCCACGAGCATCACATCGCCGTTCTTGCTCGGTCAAGATTACACCGCAAGTTTACATCGAGCACTCACATCCTCAAGAACTTAGGAATATTGTTTGTAATTGTAATCACAATACTTGCTCCGGAGTGTACAAATTCTTTACAACTGCAAACCATAGATAAAAATAAATTTGTGCTCCAACTGAGCTTGAAAAAAATAACAATATGCTTGATTTGCTCAAACTTGTTCTCAAAACTATTAACAGCGACATAGAATATCTCATATGATATCAACGTTTTTTTTGCGAGATATATGATGTCAACGTTGAAAAAGGATATGCACATATATAGATAAGGCAAAAGGTTTACCTACCATGAACTTGAGTTATATCATGCTATTGTTCACTCGTACATCAGGGCACAAGGAAAATTGTGCCATTTCATTTGCATAAGGAACTTGGGAAGTGCATATTTATTGAACTGATTAGTGTTCTACTTCAGACCATAGCATAGATGCTACTTCTGCTGCTCCCATGAAGTGGCACGAGATGATTGTGCCATTTCTCATTACAGGAATATAAACTGACTAACTGAGTAAGATATATGTAGCATGTAGCAAACCCCCTACAATATACATTCCTTCTTTACATCACAATACAAAAATAACAGTGCAAAATAAATAAATAGAAATCTATGTAACACTTGGATTGCGTCCGCAACTATTGTTGTAACCTAACAAGAAGTTATGTGACATATCATGTTATAGATTTTCTTCAAGCGGATATGGACACAGAACATGTTGTATATTGTCTCAAATCTTCGGGTCACAGGGATATTGCCTTTCTGAAAAGTACTGAAAAGAGAAAACCATCTTTGCTCTGTCGAAATAATAATACTAATGACATGAATCAAGAGGTCATCAAAACTATGAATGAACATCTCCGAAAATAAAATTTCATCAGAAAAGATATCTCACCATGTGTTGGAATGTTGGATGCTTCAGTGCGGAGCTTGCACGGGAGGAGAACATGACCGGCGTCCGACCTCGATCTCGCTCAGCCATGTAGGTCAGGTCTGAGCAGAGCAATGACAAGAGATTAGGCATGTACGTCACCATGGCAATACGAATCAAGTGAAGAAAATGGGGCCAAGGCCGGCTTGGACCTGCTCTGGATGCATCCGTCTAATGCTCAACCTTCAAACGCCATGACCACACTAATCAAGATCAGGCGCGAGCACCTGATCTGGACGTGTCCGTCCTCGTCTCGGCTTCCACATGTTCACCCAGCCTCGACGACCCCCTCTTGCTCTTCCTTCCGCCATCATGGTGGTGTGTCCGTGGAGGGCATCGGGTGGCGGGGTAGCAGCAGGGAAGTGGCGGCGGGTAAGAACCCTAGCTGGGTTAGGGGAAGAAATTGGGAGGGGCGTGGCCAGGGAAGGAACACGATGGAGGCGATCTCGTACCTCGGCTCGGCGGCGATCCCATACCTCGGCGACGGCGAGATTGTATGTTGGAGGCGATGGAGGGGATCGAGGGGAGCGACCACCATGTAGAATGACAGTGGTGTTCCTTCTCGATTTGAAAATACCTGAGCTCCTCCTCGATGCAGGGCATGGCCATGCGCTGCTCCTCGCTGCTCGCGAAGCGGCCACGCCATGCCTTGCCCGAGGGTTCCGCGGCGGCGGCGGCGTCCCACAAGTCGGAGGCCTCGGATCTTGGCAGAGGCGGCAGATGGGAGCGGAGGGGAACCAGATGGCGGCGGAGGAGGAAGCCCCGGGGTTTCACGCGGCGGCGGTGTCTCCTCGAGGAGATCGATAGGAGTGGTGTTTCGTGCGGGCTGTTTTTTTTTTGTGCGGGAGGGGTGGTGTCATGTGGGACGGAAAAAACCAACGAAAAAAAACCATACAAAAGTGGTGGGACGAAAAAAATTATGAAGACTATTTTTTTTGGACAGTATAATAAGCGCCGGCGCACCGGCCCAAATTTGGGCCGGTCGCAGCCCAGACGTTGGATGTGTCCACGTACAGCCATCGGATCTAGGCTTCTCGTACCGTTTTCTCTTGAAAAACAAATTTGGTGATGCCAGCAAAGAACAGGAGCAGTGGCGCCGCAGGCACTCGCCATGGATGACCACCTCCCACGCCGCCGCTTCGCCGCCGGTCGCCCTCGCCAGTGGTCGGTGCCTCCCATGCGTTTCTCGTCGGCTTGGCGCATGCAACATTGAGTGCTTGCAGGTTGCAGTCAAAAATTATCATGGTCGCAGCTCTGGCTAACGACGGGGTGCAGCTCCGATGGCGGCGATCGCCAGTTCGTAACACCCCATGGACGAGCAATGTACCTCCTCTTCAGTTGCTGGTCACAGCAAAACCACCTGCTGATCATAGCAAACATCGACAACGGTTGCAGCAAAAAAACGAGATCGTCGTTCGCTGCCGCTGACCGTCGTAGCAACTCGGCTCGCCGGTTCTGGCAAATTTGAGACCCGGTTCTAGCTCGTTGTGCCGGTTCTAGCAAGATGCGACGTTGATTGTAGCAAAATCCACGATGACATTTTGTATGATGAAGAAAAACGTGATGCCGGTTGTAGCGAAACACGACGTTGGATGTAGCAAGTTGTGCCATCGATTGTAGCAAAAACACCGAGATGTCGTTTGTGCGATGAAGCAAAATGCAGTGCCAATTGTAGCCGTGTGTGGAGCTGGTTGTAGCACTTTGCGACGTGGTTGTAGCATGTAGCTCTGTCGAAGGTCGGTTCCAACAAATCTCGCCCACATCCCCATCGCCGTGTGCCCGTTGAAGCTTTTTCTCGCGTCGGTTGAAACTTTTTCCTATGCTGGTTGAAGCTTTTTACCACCGTCGACGCTCGTTGCACAGGGTTGCACGAACAAGGGCCACCGGTCATCATCATAAAAAATGGATGTAGCAAAAAAACTCGCACAGAAAGACAACAACAGTTGCAGCAACAAATCGTTGTTGTTGCCGTCCCAAGTCGCACCTCTGCCATGAATTGATCTAGCAAATTTTCTCATCGCTCATAGCAAAATCCGATTACCATTGCAGCAAAATTCGTTTTCCCCGTCGTCGCGGGTCGTAGCTCCACCATGAGTCAATGCAACAAAAAATATCATTGGTTCCAACATGCAATCACTATGGTCGCAGCACGTGATGACCCAACAGAGGGTAACGCTGAAGATAAGAAGAAATCTGAACGAGAAAAGCTGGACGAGCGGCCATGGTGGGCCAAGGCCATGTGATGGGCCAATAAAAAAACAACGCAAACGTGGATTGCCCGATTCTTTTTGGGGTTGGTCGCTGTGATCGAGCGGCGCACGCGGGACCGGCCGAAGCTTCGGTCGGTGCGCCGGTGTCAAACGATTCCCTTTTTTTAGGGTGAAACTGGGAGCTCTTTATTCAACATCAACTCCTCCAGCAAAATCTGCTCAGAGGCTAGTTACAGGAAAACTTGGTGTGGTATCAAGCCAACACTCTGTAACATCTAAAGTGCTTGCTTGCTTCGCACAGAGATGAGCAGGGACGTTGGCTGCCCTACCGACATGCTGAACTACAAAAGACTTAAACAAAGGAACATGCTCCCCAATTTTAGAAAAGATAGGCGCCACCACCGCACGAGAGGTGTGACGCGAGTTCCAGAGATTCACAATCTCCAAATTATCAGACTCCAGAACCACTTCTTCATAGCCCCGAAGATGCGTGAAGATGACTCCATCGCGGATAGCAAAAGCTTCAGCTATGAGCGGGTCCGTGACCCCTGGGTATGGTTTGCACCATGCTGCAAGAAAGGATGATCGGGACCGAGCTACTCCCCTGCCCCTCCCCTCCTTACATCCATTGCAACACTTCCATCAGTGTTTATTTTGATCCATCCCAACTCAGGCGGGCGCCGACCATGGCCGGGCAGGATTCGAGCGTGATCACGAGGCAGCTCAAGAACTGCTAGGGACTCCCGAACCCGCTTCAGAGACTGAATTGGATTGTATGCCTTTTTGTCATGGGTGATATTGTTCCGTGAGGTCCAAATCGTCCACATAACAGTCACTATTGTCGCTCTCTATGACTCTGAGAACATTTGATCGCACAGGATATCTCTTGACCAGGTCAGAGGGTGCAATACCGGCCTTTTGATGTTCAACCATTCGGGGGCTGCATCCCAAAACTGCCTGGCATGAGAACAGTCCAGCAGGGCATGCATCATGTCTTCGTCAGAGTGAAGACAGATTTTGCATGTACTAACCGTAGCAATGTGACGGTGTTTAAGAGTTGCTTCTACTGGGAGGATGCCATGTAATACCCTCCACCAGAAGACTCTCACTCTTGGGATGACTTTGAGCTTCCACAACCGAGACCACATCTGTTTGTCTGTCAATGAAGATTCGGTAAACGTCCCTTCCTCTAGAGCAGTTTGCTCGTTCCGAGTCATTAGAGCATGATACGCTGATCTTGCAGTGTAGCAACCCGATTTTTCAAGAGCCCATGCCAACGAATCATCACCTCCTCCTTGCCTCAACGGAATGTTGAGAATAGCATCCACATCTGGGGGTATGAAATTTTCGTGAACCACATCGGTCTTCCACGACCAGTTACTTTGGTCAATGAGGTCTGCCACCACATTCAACTGAACATTGCCAATGTTGCAGACCGGCGTCATAGACAAAGTGCCAGGAATCCACTTGTCATGCCAAACGGAGACCGTGGAGCCGTCTCCGATCCGCTTGAGAAGACCAACCTGCAGGGCATCCCTCCCATGGTTGAAGGATGGGAATAGGAGTACGAGATATTTTATGGCCTATGCTTCAGCGAGGAAGAAGGAGAATAGGGTGAAGGAGTTGAAGAGGGAGGATGGATCTATGGTGAAGGAAGGAGAGGGTTTATCTGACTATGTCTGTTCTTTTTTTCAGGAACTATTCACCTCACATAGTGATGCCAGTTTGGCTGATCTTATTGAGAAAGTAGAGCCAAGGGTCACTACTGCCATGCAGGATATGCTTAATGCTGAATTTTCCTGAGAGGAAATCAAGGCCGCTCTTGATCATATAGGTGATCTCAAGGCTCCGGGACCGGACGGGATGCCGTCCATTGTCTATAAGAAGCACTGGCACTTTATGGGGGACAAGATTGTGGACGAGGTCCTTGCCGTGCTGAATGGTGGTGAGATTCCGTCAGGTTGGAATGATATCGTAGTTGTGCTCATACCAAAGGTCAAAAACCAAAACAGGATCAAAGACCTGCGGCCAATCTCATTGTGTAATGTCCTGTATAAGTTGATCTCTAAAGTGATTGTCAATCGCCTGAAGATCATCATGCCTTCACTCATCTCTGAAAACCAGAGTGCGTTCGTCCCGGGGCGGCTTATCACCGATAACGTTTTGGTGGCTTACGAACTGACGCACTTTCTCATGACCAAGAAGAAGGGAAAGGAGGGATACACTGCAGTCAAGGCGGACATGAGCAAAGCCTACGATCGCGTTGAATGGAGCTTTTTGCAAGCAATGCTCCAGAAGTTGGGCTTCAACACACAGTGGGTCAATCTCATTATGAAGTGTGTGACAACTGTCCGATACCAAATTAAGGTAAATGGTCAGCTCACGGAGCAGTTTTGCCCGTCCAGGGGCCTTCGGCAAGGTGATCCGGCCTCCCCCTATTTATTTGCAATTTGTGTCGAAGGTCTATCAGCTTTGCTACATGCGGCAGAAAGAGAAGGCAAAATAAGTGGTGTCAAGATATGCCCAGCAGCGCCGGTGGTGTCACACCTGTTCTTTGCAGATGACTCCGTAATTCTGAAGAAATCAAACCAACAGGAAGATGCTGCTCTAAAAGAGATCCTCGACCTCTATGAGCAGTGTTCCGGACAGTGCATCAACGTGGAAAAGTCTGCTTTAATGTTTAGTCCCAATACTAACACGGAGGCAAGGGATGCAGTTAAAGACACATTGTAGATTAGGAGTGAGGATTGGAAGGAGAAGTACCTTGGGCTGCCGGTCCATGTCGGGCGGTCCAGGAAGAGAACGTTCGCTTTCATCAAGGGGGCGTTGGCGGGACGCATCTATGGGTGGAAGGAGAAGCTCATTGCCAAGGTAGGCAAAGAAACTCTACTGACGGCGGTGGCGCAGGCCATACCCACTTTTGCTATGTCGTGCTTCGACTTAACCAAGAGCTTCTGCCATGAACTTAGCGCCCTAATTGGTAACTACTGGTGGAGCCAACAAGATAAGGAGAACACAGTTCACTGGATTGGATGGGAGAAACTAGTAAAGCCAAAGGCGCAAGGGGGTTTAGGCTTTCACGATATGCATAGTTTTAACATGGCAATGCTCTCGAGACAGGCCTGGAGGCTCATTCAAAATCCGGACACACTACACGCCCGTGTTCTCAAAGCCCGATATTTCCCGAATTGTCATGTGCTGCAGGTTGAGGCACGCGATGGTATCTCATATGCGTGGAGGAGTTTGCTGAAAGGGCTTGACCTAATCTGCGAAGGTTACATCTGGCGCATTGGCGATGGCGATAGTGTTAACATATGGGAAGACCCTTGGATTCCAAGGCCATGGTCACGGAAAGTTCTAACCCCAAGAGGAAATAATCTGATGCAGAATGTTAGTGAGCTGATGGACCCAGCCACGGGGCAATGGGACGAACGTCTGGTGTGGGATACCTTCTGTGCGGAGGATGCAAGGCATATCTTACAGATGCCACTACGAGAGGGTGTGCAGGACTTTGTGGCATGGCAATTTGACAACAAAGGTGTTCATTCTGTAAAGAGTGCCTACAAACTGCATATGGAGCTAAAATCAATAAGGAAGAATGGCGGGGCAGGAATGAGCTCTGCGGAAGTGGGCAACCTGAATATATGCGCAGATGATTCTTGGAAAAGGATATGGAAGTTATCATGCCCGAGAACGGCCCAGATGTTTACATGGAGACTGAGGCATGAATCTCTAGCCTTGCTAACGAACATGCAGAGGCAAGGCCTTGCGGTGGAGGGAACGAAATGCTTTTTCTGCGGACGTGCGGATGAAGATGGAGGACACTTGTTCATCAAGTGCAAAGCGGTCAAGGAGGTGTGGAGAGATTTATCCTTAGAGAAGGAAAGAAGGGACCTGGAAGTAATCCCATCTGTGCATGCTATGTTGGACTACTTATGGGGGGTAGATATCCTAAAACGCATGCAAATCTTGACGTTTTGGTGGATGTGGTGGAGTGCCATGAATAAACTGAGAAAGGGGGAAGTTGTGATGCCTGCGGCTGATATTGCGAGACGAACACAAAGCTGCACACTTGAGTATATGCAAGTATATCTCCCGGCTCCTAAGGCACAAAGCACTGATCTTTGGAGGCCGCCTGAGGGAGACATGGTGAAATTCAATATTGATGGATCCTTCATCCCAGGAGAAAACCATGCAAGGTGGGGATCAGTGGCAAGGACAAGCGATGGCATCGTGGTGGGCGCGCGGGCTGGTCGACAGGAGCTCATCCAAGATGCGTTTGCGGCTGAAGTAATGGCTTTTTCAAACGCAGTCTCCTTTGCAGCCGATCTGGGGATCACCCAAGTGGAGTTCGAGACGGACTCGCAGCTGTTGGCAGAAGAAATGGACGTGTGCAAGGTCGATTCCTCGGCGTATGCAGCCGTGATTGAGGATACAAAATACCAGCTCAAACTGTGGTTTTCTAAGTTTGTAATAAAATGGTGTAGGCGTAGTGCAAACTCCGCGGCCCATGAACTAGCAGGCCTCGGCCGTATGTGTCCTGCAAACTCGGCTATCGAGTGGGCGTACGATGTACCCGCCCAAGTGGCTGTATGTGTCTCCGGTGATTTACCCGGACACCGTTAAGTTATAAAGCTTTGGTTTGCTTTAAAAAAAAAACTTAGACATGAGTAGAGATACCATAAGAAGGGGTTGAAAAACCCAGAAAAAAATCCATCAAGAGTAGAAGGTTGAACGAATGGATGATGGGAAGAAATATGAAAGATGGAATATTATGTTCTTTCTAATAATTATAATGATATCAATCATGAATGAGTAATTAAGTTTGAATTATAGGGCTTCGTCTGGTCCACCATTTATATATTGGGGGGGGGGGGGGCTTTGCCCCCATATTAGGAGGATCCTTACCTTGTACAGAATACATTATTGTGACCTATCTTGTGCAAAATATTTGACACACTTGAAACAAAATAATCCCTCCCCCAGCTTGCTACACGTAGATGCCGACCAATCCTCCCTTTCCTGCCATTGGGGTCGCAAGAGCTGTTGACAAGAATCCTTCCACAAGCGGTTGACGGGAGAGTGTATCTCCCTCAATGCAGAGGTGAATGACGCATATCGCAATGCGCTCATGATGTGCTTCCCACAAGGTGGAGGTGCGATACATTCTTTGTTGAACAAGGACTTACTAGCAACACTAGTAGAGCGCCCGTGCTTTGCTATGGGCTACGATCCATACAAATAAATCACACAAATGGTCATATCCAAGGTTAAATCTGATTTCTCCCTCATACGTTCGAACATGTTAGGACACTAAGCGAGCTCCCCAAAATTTAACCGTATGGATACTCCGGACGCCGCCAAATCCAACCCATATGTTATCCCAACATGCGGTCCCAACACGAAAACCCCACCCCACGATTCACACTTCCCTTTCCTGCCTTACCGCTCAGTTTCCCATCTTAGCAGGACATTTCTCGCTGGGGCCTTCTCCTTTAAAACCGGATAACGCTCACCTCATCTTCACCATGGCGTCCTCTCTCTTTCACATGATACTTATGGACTGCTTGCTCATGCAGTTTGCTGCAAAGAATCTCACATGAAATGTTATACATATGTCACATTGGTTCACTATCCTATCTATGATGCGGTGACAGTAGTTTAGAAACTCTCCTAGCACTCCAAATACCGGCAACAAAATCTCCAAATATATAGCATTCGCAGCTACCATGAAATAGGACACTAAACAACATTTGCAGCAAGCAATCAATTTATGCACCAAGCACACTGAGCAGAAGCAACAAGCTATCAAGATTTCTTCTACTCACAGAACTGACAAATGTGACTAACTCTGTAAGAAGCTTTGCCTTCAGAACCTAAAAATGGTATAGTCCCATCACTACTTCAGCTGCTCTCTGATCTCAATAGAAAACATGGAGATCATCTAAAAAACAAAGTACACTTTGGCCGCACTTAAATAAGCTTGCTAAAAAGAAACTTAGGTGACGTAAGAAAATATAAGTAACTTCCACTTGACAGACGCATCATTTGACATATAGATTTTCAATTAGCATGGCAACTGAAGTGAGTCTATTGATTAAATTACATAGTTCATTGTTAAGTGGTAAACACAGATTTAGAAGAGTCGCCAATGCTCATCTGTCAAATATGCTACTGTATACTTATCTGAGCTGCCAATGATCATCATCATCTGTCAAATATACTACTGTATACTTATGTGAGCTGCCAATGCTCATCTCAAGAAAGGATTGTATACCCAAAAGACCAGACCTTATACGGGAGTTATTCTATGAAAAAATTTCAAAACGGCTCACCCTGTATCCACTGCTAGTAGTGTATATAAAAGAGCTCTTTTTCCCTACATCGGCGAGTTAATACTTTGATCTCTACCAACTGGAAGCACAGATAACTATATTTAAAAACAGGGACATCTGCTATCTTCATGAGTAAATGAACAGTAAAAAAGCAGAGGACCAAACCCAAATATTTTCATGAATGTTACAGATCATTTTTGTTAATGTGTAAGTACATCAAACATGTTCCAACAAGCAGGAAAATTGTAGAAACATACAAATGATGGCCAGTTCCTAATTCCTAGCTATCATGGAATCACTGCATGATGCATTGCACTGAGCACCTTCTGTGTGATATGGAGATGGGCAGAGGCAAAGATCAAGGAATTAAAATTTGAAAAGAATAAACAAGCTGTCAGTAAGCCAATAGAAATCGACAAAAAAAAGTTTACTTCAGTAAGCCGATAGGGATCGACACATTTGAAGACATAACTACCACAACAAAGATTTCATCGTTGTAATAATAGCCTTAGTGCTGAATTATACTCCTTAAAATATGTCTCGGGCATTTTCTTCAAGTACCTTGTAGGCAACAACAATGACAATGATTCTAAGGAATGAAATTTTCTCGCAAACAACCTGACTTGTATATACTGATCGTAAATTCACCTAGCTGTATGAAAATCAAAACCAATCGTTACATAGGTTATCCAAAGAATTGATAAACAGACTTTAAGAGCAAAAGTGTTTAACCTGAACTTCCAAGAAATCATCAAAGTAGAAGTGGCTTCCCTCCCATCAATAAACTTCCAGGTGAATAGGAGAAGCATGAGCATGGAGAATCATAACTGAATACCTGAATAGAAAGTCATAATTGTCCTGGCAGTAGCACATCTCTTTGTCCCTCCTATATTCTTCAATCACATCAGAATACTAAAATTGACCATACACCGTTTTCAAGAGAACAAAAATGATCGATCAAACAATTGGTCTAATTCAAAAGTTCGTGTCCTTCATTCTCATAATCATCAGTCTTCTTAACCAACTTCTTCTTGCAATACAACATCTTTCTCCCAGCCCTCACCCCCATCCATCTTCATTCATAACACCATTTTTAACCCTATTTTCAAAATCAATCAGGTGAATATTTGAGAGCAGTAATTTGATCTCCCTCCTTATTGATTAGTAGACAGAATATAACATTCAATCTTTCCATGTGCAGTTGCTGGCAACCTCTGTCATTTAGTGAAGAGGTGGTAGCTGTGGTGTCAGCAAAAAAATAAAAATAAAAATGCATTGATGTATTGCAAGTTTCTGGAGACCAATATAATAGCTTTGAAGATTTCCTACACCAATCCCGACCTCATGGCATTCCAGACGGCCTATGTAGATGAAGCAAGTGCAACCATATCTTGTAAAAGAAAGATATATCAGCTTTGCAAAGGTACTCCTGAAAATATCTCAATTAAAAATACACATCTCTCTATGGTTCCACCTTCATCATAATGTTACCGTCCTCAAGAATTTAAAGATAAAGAAAGGTTTCCACTTATACTCCTCTTTTTATGTGTTGTGTTGTTCTGTTAGTCCACTGCAAATGGAATATATTCTGTGCTTCGACATATTTCCTGGTAATATGGAAGAAAGAAATATATTACAAATATCATCCATATGTCAGTCAAAGGCTGAACAATTACTATTATGAAATACAA
Source organism: Triticum aestivum (assembly GCF_018294505.1). Lineage (NCBI taxonomy): Eukaryota > Viridiplantae > Streptophyta > Magnoliopsida > Poales > Poaceae > Triticum > Triticum aestivum. Next base: position 34,621,963 of record NC_057812.1, read on the forward strand.
CAATATTAGACGTGATGGAAGATGGTTTCAAAGTCCCAAAAATAAGACCGCGATAAGGACCTAGAGTGTATCGCCTGATGGATGTGAAGGGCAGCATGACTCGACGATCATCGTCTAGTTAAGAATGGTAGGATCGTCTTTGTAGGCCTCATTTGTGATTGTGTTTACTCTTGAAAAAACAAGCTAAGAAAAGGAAACATATGCACAATATTGAAAGTCTGGTATAACAGGAAAACACGACTACAGAATTCAGAGCTGGTAAACTACAGTAACTGTTTGCTGGTAGCATTTCATATAGCTATGCATATGATGATATCCATTAGTCACCAAGCATGACGGATAACAGGAATCCATTTCCGATGGCCATTTAAGCTAGAAATTTACCTGAACAAAAGCTTTGTAGTAGCTTCTGAAAAAAAGCTTTGTAGTAGCTTCCTAAAAAAAGCTTTTGTAGTAGCTCTGAAGTGTTGCATCAGATATGAAGTCGTCATGAGAAGCAAGATCTACACCAGCCTCCTTGCCCCATCTTACATATTGTCCCTTCCCTCCGTAATCTTCCCAGTTATTGCATAGTGACAGTATTAACCATGTAATCTAGTGCATGGCAAAATGAGATGAAAAAAATCGGACACCATAACCTGAAGAAACTACTGTTGTGCAGAGATCGGCCTTTTATATGGAGACATGCCCCAGACATGCAAATTTCTTCATGAAATACATGATGAGCATCCAGTTTCATTTGTTTCCATTTCCTGTTACATTTTTGGCTAGTGGATCAGTCTGGCATGTGAATGAGATAGCAATTTCATAAAATAAACATGGTATCAAATGTAAGATCCAGATTTTTATGATGATCTAACAAGAAAAGCGCTACTTATGAATGCATTTCGTGAAGCAGGTAACCATTTCAGAGAATGCTCACCTGGAACACATCCTCGTCATAGAATGGCACGGTCTACTGCACGTGAAAGAACCGCCCACAGTTGGCCGGCGGCTGTCTCGTCACACCTGGTCACTGTCTGCACCGCACTCGTGTCCCCCGCTCGCAGGAGCGCTGTTAACTGCGGCCATCTGCCACCACGCAGGAGGAGAGGAAGGCAGGGGCCTCTCCCGCTGGAGGAGAGGAAGGCAGACGGCGCAGAAGATGGTGTCGTCCTGGCACCCGTATCCCTGGACAGAGAAGAGAGCGACATGAGAAATTGAGAACAAACACGAATAACCCAATAACCAACTGTCTGTTTTTTATCCAACAAAAAAATGACCTTAAATTAGCCTTATTTCATAAAACACATTCAGAAAGGCTCACCATGTATCCACTGCTGGCAGTGTCTATAAAAGAGCTCTTTTTCCTTGCATCAGTGAGTTAATTTTTTGATCTCTACCAACTGGAAGCACATGTAACTATATTTTTTTTGTACAAACACATGTAACTATATTTAAAAACATGAACATCTGCTATCTTCATCAATAAATAAACAGTAAAAAAGCAGAGGACCAAACCCAAATAATTCGGCATGAATGTTACTGATCAGTTTTGTTAATGTGTAAGTACATCAAACATGTTAATATGTAAGTACATCAAACATGTTCGAACAAGCAGGAGGTGATGCTTTATGACATGTGTGCTTGGAACACAACAATCGGATGAATTGGAAGAAAAAAGATGAAGTGAGTTTAGAGATCGATATGGCGATAGAAAAGTAGATGGCTGAGAAGAACAGAGGAAATGAGAGGAGTAATTAGAAAGGGAGAAAAAGGTCAGAAAAAGATCGCCTGGTCATTCATGTTAGTTTCCTCTCCAAACTTAATGCATCCGCCAAACCTTGAACAAGAGAAGGACGGGGCGCGTGCCTGCAACCCATTATCTCCTCGGCTCATGATTAAAAGAAAATTTTCAGATATTAAAGTACCAAAAAATATGAGCAGTGTCGCGATCAATCCAGTAAATACTATAGGGCTTCACTAATTTCAGAATGTTGGCCTGAGATAACATATTTTGACTTTCCTTTGCCCATATTAACATATCGTTGCTGACAGATAATATACTTTTCATCAAAGATAATGCAAGAGGAATTTAATAAACAACATAATCACGATCTTTAATTTTTTTGTTAATTATTTGAAGTAAAAACAGGATGCTATTCACCTAAATATGTAAAAACATCAGAGTAAATATATCTATTTTTTGCCCAATTAATTTGAATATCAACATACAAATCCAGCATGTTTATGGAACCTTGTAATGGGAGTGGTTTGCCAAGGCTCGAATTCATAAAGAATGAATCTTTGAGATATTGGTTTCAGGATGATACTGAATAGTATTGTATTTGGGTACAAACTGTTTGCTTGAAGGAAAAATTGAACACCATTAGTTGACCCTCTTATCATTTCACTAATTACCTACATATTCAAAAGAAGAAAACTTCAGTACACACACATAGGCAGTATAGCAAGTAACACACCACTGATATGAAATGCCGCTGAAGAGTAATTCATGTAGCTTAGAGAATCATGCTATTTTTTCCTGATTAAAGAGACCAACTGTGTTCACCAATTTAGCAAACATACACCTAAAAAATTGACTTGCCAATTCCGGAAATGTTGATGCAACAACAATGCATCAAGTTGTGGAGTATAAATTATTTTTTTGTCTTAAAAAAAATGGTATGACAAGCTCACGCAATCTAGAATGAGTGTTTTTAGCATGGAGGATTATATTGATGTACGTGATTAAGAAAGCAAGCAAATAATTAGTTATATGTACAATAGTCGCTAGTGTACCTTTAGAAATGAAAAATCCCGACAAACATTGACTAACCTCTGGATTGTTGCTTCTTGTAAGAATGCATCAGAAACCTTCAAAATGTCCTGGATAAGGAAAACATGAACCCTCCAGCGTTTCTCGGTAAAATGAAATGAAAAGGTCTTCTGTAGATGCTACAACAAAATGCTATCAAATGATGTCCACTCAGAACTACTTGAAGTATTTTCATCTCCATTTTTTTTTAAGATTCTTATGAATGTTGAGATCAATCTGCATACTGAAGGGCCAAAAAATAACAAAAGCTAGTAAAACAATCTCATAAATATTTGTGAACTTGAGATACCCTGCACGTAGCTAGCAACGTGTATATGCATACTGAAGTAATCTTATTGCTTCCTAGGGATGGACCAAGTAACAAAAGCTAGCAACGTATGTGAGTCACTGGCGCGTGGATGAACAGAAGCAACAACTTGTACACCCGTCTGTGCAGCCTATGCAAAGGAACGTCAGCTTCGACGGCTTGTACGTCCAGGCTGCAGACAACAGAGGACCGATGATAGCTGCGTCCCCAGCAACAGGAGGAAGGGTGTGGTGCTGGTATGTATGTCCAGGGCCATCCGGATGAATGGCGGCGGCAAACTGAGACATGATGTTGCTGGAAGAGGGAAAGCCCGCAGTAGATGGACGTGCATAGATAGGAGGTCGTTCTCTCCAATTCACCACTACCACAAGCACGACGCCACGGCCATGAGCGGCACCGCGCCTACCTCTCCTCCTGGCTACAACATACAAGGATAGCAACACGGCGATCTGTCAGTATGGAGGAAACGGCCAGCAGAGGTGCTGGTGCTTGTACGTCCAGCACGCGGCAGCGAACGTCTCGAAGCCCTCGCCCCAGAGCGTCCCCGACGACCGCAGCACCGTCCCCTGGTGCTCCTCCTCCACCTTCCTATCCTTTCCCAGAAACATGGAACGGGCCAGGCCCTGCAGCATCGACGAGATCTGCCGCATTCTCGCAAGCCAACATCAGGAGCCCGCTCGATCGGCTGATTCTACAGAGAAGCTTCTTCCTCCCCTCTTCCATGGCTGGCAGAAGGGACGCGATGAGAGGAACGGGAGGCAACGCCTCATCCAGATCCAGATCGGGCAGGGGTGAGTGTAGGGGAGGGGGCGAGGCAGGCGGAGGGAGGGGCAACAGCGGAGCAGGGCGGCGGGGGGCTCCGGCGGGCGGCGAACCCTAGAGCAGGGGCGAGGCAGGCAGAGGGAGGGGCAACAGCGGAGCAGGGCGGCGGGGTACGGCGGCGGGCGGCGAACCATAGGAGAGGCGAGACCGAGGGAGAGGGGGGAGTTGGATCGAGCGGCGATGCGGAGGGGGAAAACCAACAGGAGCACCGGACGATAAAAAAATATCTACCAAGGTTAGCCTACGAAAAAACCCGGACGAAAATGGTGAGACGAAAATTAACCGGCGAAGACTATCAACTGTTCCATTAGGAGTAGAGATGGCACACAACACGGGCATGAGTGGGTCTGGTTAATCACCCACCCAAACATATAGCTAGATCACCCACTTATTCCTCGCCACCTTGGATGATACCTCGACATTGACAGGTTCCAGTGCTAGATCACCCATTTTCTGAAGACTTATTTTACCCACCCAAACATATATATATAGCTAGATCACAAACGCTAGAAGGGTCCATCAAGCTGGGCCGGCCCGATGAGAGAGATCTCCTCGAGGGACGCAATGACCTGGGGTCTACTACCAAGCTCTAGACCCCATCGCCGTCGTCGTCGCCGGAGCCCTGCCGGAGCAGCCTGCTAATGTCCTCCGCGATGAACTCCCCGTCTGTGCCGCTGCCGTAGATCCCTCTCCCTGCCAGCCCCGCACGGTACAGCCCGTTCCCCCCCTTGGGAGATCTCCCGGACGCCATCCCGTCGTCACCGATCAGCCCGCCGTCGTCGCTCTGAAACCAAACCAGGCAGCATTCCGACGATTCAGCTTCAGTTCCATTTCTCGAGCTAGCATTAGCAAGCTGAGAAGTTGGCAACACAAATACAATACATATATGGGTTGATTGATTCTTGGCATGAGTTATCGATCGAACCTTGAGCCACTTCTTTGCCATGCTGCGGTACCCGGTGGCGAAGACGATGGCGTCGAAGCGGCGCCGCTCCCCGCCGGAGAACTCCACCACGTCCCCTTCGATGTTCGTCATCGCCGGCAGCACCTGGATCTGGCCGCTCTTGATCTTGTCATAGGTGCCGACGTCGATGACTGGGTAGACGTTGCTTTGGATCTTTCTGGTGAAGGGCCCTACGTCGGGCCGCCGGAGGCCGTGCCTGGCCGTGTCGCCGAAGACGACGCGGCATGCGAACACCGCCAGCCGGTCGATCATCCAGACGGGCAGGTAGGCGAACAGCGCCGTGGACGCGTTCATGATCTCCCTCGTCATGAGGTGGAGCTCGCCGCGGACGACGATGGAGGCCACGGCGCCGGCCTGGGCGAGGTCCAGGGCGATCTCCATTCCGGAGTTGCCGCAGCCGACGACGAGCACCTCCTTTCCCCGCATCCCCTCGGCGGACCGGTACTCGCTGGCGTGGATGGCCTCGCCAGGGAACGTGTCCAGCCCGGGCACCACGGGGAAGACCTTCTCGTCGAACTCCCCCGTGGCCACCACCAGGTACCTCGCCACGTACTGCTCCGTGTCGCCGGTGCCGAGGTGGACGGCGTCAACCTCCCATCGGCCTTCGTCCACAATGAAGCGCGCGGATCGGACCTCGCGGTGGAGGCGGAGGCGCGCGCGCACGGCGAAGCGGTCGGCGTAGGCGTCGAGGTAGCGGACGAAGTGGTCGCCACTACCAGAATTTACGTAGTTGCCGACGGCCACATCTATGCCGACAGCCCCCGTAGGCATAGATTGATATATCCCGACGGCCTAGGGTAGGCCGTAGGCATAGAAAAGCCGTCGGCATATGTTGATCTACGCCGACGGGGGCCGTCGGCATACTAGTGCCGTCGGGACCTCTGGAGGTACGCCTACGGGGTCCGTCGGCATAGATGATGCCGTCGGCTTAGATGAGGCCCGCCTACCCAGTCAGAGGCGACCGTTTGACGGTGTAGGAACTATGCCGACGAGGCTAACGGCGGCCGTCGGCATTGAAATCAAACAGGAAAAAGAGAAAAAAAATGAGACAAAAACTATGCCTACAGCCCTGGCCCTGGCCGTCTCCTCTATGGGCAGCACTTGACGGCGGCCACCGTTAGCGTGGAATGTTGCCGACGGCCCTGGCCGTCGGCATAGATGTACGGACACCGTCGGCAAATCATCTATGCCGACGCCTTTTCTATGCCGACGGCATCCCCAGATACGCCGACGTATATTATGCCGACGGCCCTATGCCTACGGGGGCCGTCGGCATAGGCCTATCCCGACGGGAATCAGGGCTATGCCTACGGCCTGAGCCGTAGGCATAGGGGTTTATTCTGGTAGTGCACGGGGGAGGTAGGCCGGCGCGTCGTCGGCGTGCGGCAGGTGGGGGAGCGCGCTTGCTTGCTTGGGGAGGTGCAGGTGGAGACGATCGTAGGCGCGCTTCTGCCATAGCGAGCCGACGCAGTCATCCCGCTCCAGTACGATGCTATCCACCCCGCGCCGCGCCAGGAAGGCCGCCGCCGCCAGCCCCAACGGCCCCGCCCCAACGATGATCACCGGCGGCGCGCTGTTTTCCATTGCCGTTGCTTGGTGCGCACAAGCTGCCTCAGCCTGGATGTACGTACAGGAGATCCCTATGCCAGGACCGGTTGGTTTTCACGGCGGCAATGCTACACTTACATAAAGGAGCTACTTAAGTTTACGTATCAGCCAACATGGAAGAATAGGATTGGTGTTTAGGGGAGTGAGGGGCCCACCCCCCTGAAAATCAGAGGGCGGATGTTTAGATTAGTTTGGAAATTTTTGTAACCTTACGTTAGTCTTTCGTAGGTGTAGCATTTTTGCGGCAATGCTACACTTACGTAAAGGAGCTACTTAAATTTACGTATCAGCCAACATGGAAGAATAGGATTGGTGTTTAGGGGAGTGAGGGGCCCACCCCCCTGAAAATCAGAGGGGTGTGTGTGTGTTTAGATTAGTTTGGAAATTTTTGTAACCTCCAATTCCCATTTTCGTAAGTGTAGCATTGCCGTTTTCACGGACCCTCTCTACCGAACCCTTTGTCCCTCCAATTCCCATCCAGATTTTTACAGGCAATGCCGTAGGACAAAAATCTGCTCGTATGTTTAGCATCACAGGTCGGCCAATCGACTGATCGTTCCAGTGATTTGATTCACGGATGGAAAATGTTGCCCGGCTGGCCAAGCAGCTACGTCCTCGCCGGTCTTGCCATGGGCCCATGCGACCGTGTATCATCACCTACCCTTATCTCTTCAAGCGCGACCCAAACCACTCGTTTTTCTTCTTTCTCCTCCCATCTCACCTCTTCCCCCTATGGCCCTATCCCCTCCGTACTCTCCATGCGCGCAAGCCTGTTTCCAGCCGCCGTGAGCCCCTCAATCGCCATGCGCGGCTGGCACACGTCGGTGCTGCAACCATGGCCTTGCGACGCTGCCGGTCACCAATGTGATGCATTGGGTGTTGCAACTGGCTATGATGGAGCTGCGGCCGGCACAAGGCGGAGCGGCAACTAGCAGCGCTAGATTGTCAGTTGCTATAGTCGGCGCTCTTTTTTGCTAGAACCATAGAAAGCCGGGGTTGCAACCGGTGTGTAGCATAGCTGCAACCAGCGCCACCAAATGCTAGGACCAACGTCGATTTTTGCTGGAACAAGGCCGACGCACGGAGAAGCTGCAACACCGCCAAATGTCACGACGGACGTCCTAGAAAGCTACAACCGGCGAGTGAAAAAGGTTCAACCCAAGACAAGAGAAGCTAGGGGCTTGCCACCGCGTAACCAGGAAAAAAAGCTGCAATTGCCGGCCGGGAAAGCTACAATGGCGATGTGAACATCTTCAACAAGCTTGCTGAGGTACGGACGGTGGACAAAGTGCTACAACCAGCATGCGGCGTGCTGCGATGGTGGGCACCGGGTGTTGCTACGAGGACCAGCACATATGCATGGAGGTGCCAATGACGATGGTGCACGGACTAGCAGGGGATTGTGAGGGTGGCAACCGGCGATGCTTCGTTGTCGGTCGCCTTGCGCATCCATGTTGGGGGTTGGCGGCGCTCGCCGTCGCTCTCCCCCATGCGCGATTGGTATGATTTTTGCGGAAAAAAGCAAAACAACAATGAGGGGACGAAGTAGAGGCCAAATCTGGCGGTTGGAGACAACATTTGACACGTACAGGATGCGAACGGTGAGGGGACTGGCGCTCGACGTGCGCCTAGCACCGCCCTTTACGAATTTCCACACAGTCCCCGCACATGTCGCCGCCGTCGTGCTCCTCCACTACTACATGGACTGCTACCACTACCATAAAATATAAAATTCCTATGAAACTTCTCCTTCACTATCTTGTCTTCGCCTCCGACTCCTACCACAAAATCCCAAAACACTGATATGTCAAATCATGGTTTTTTATCACAATTAACTTTTCTGGGTAGAGGCTAGAAAACAAAGTTTTCGTCAAATCTTGGGAATTCTGGATCTTTTGGACCAGCACTATTTGGATGAATTTTGAATTCCAACATCATTATTTTTTCTACAATTAATCAGCAAATGTGTCGTTTTGTAGTGGTAATCACTCTCTTTTCTGAAGATGCGGGTTCGAATCCACCAGCTACTAAAAAATAATGTGGGAAAGTGGGGACCGAACGCATAACATCGTGGAACTTGAGTTAGGGCATCTCTAAAGCGAACCCTCAAAGCTCCGGTATACGTCCGGAGCACTTTTGCTAACTTTTGTCATTGGAGACCCTTAAACGTCCAAAGACTAGTCCCGATCTTCGTTTTTTGGCAAATCCAAAACAAACTTGGAGGAGCTATGTGTCTTATTTTAGTGGCCATCACTCTCTTTTCTGAAGGTGACGGCTTGAATCGACCCACTACTAAGAAACTCAGAACTTCGTGGAGCTTGAGCTAGCTCCGTTTGGCCACGCCAGGTAGTGGCACAAGAAGAAAGAGAACACATAATACTAATTTACTGGGAACCCTAGAATATAAAATGTTAATGGAAAAGGGTTGACTTTTTTTATCACAAACCCCCTAGAATTTTACAATTCAAAAAATGGGGGTTAGTTTTTACAAGTCCCGGACATTTTCTTGATTCACGAGGAAGAAGGAGTATTGGTCAGTGACCGGAGATTTGAGTAGTATAGCAATGGCATAACTCAGATGTTGCAAGAGACAAATAATAAATCTTAAAAATGAAAATATGTTAGCAGGAATATAATAGTGGTCATTTCCTTTTTGTTTTAGACGGTTTCTAACCAATTTGTGTGGTGAGTGAGTTCATAGGATTTCGAACCTGACATAGTGTTTGTTACTTCCTTTCATCAAACCCATCAAAACCAGTACCAACAAGGAATTCTAAAAGAAGATCATATCATCATCTTGTAGGCACAAGAATATCATGGAGTGGTGAGTAAAATGCATCATAAGTCTTAAAACTATGGGAGGTATGCCAGTTTAGTCCTACTACTTAGAAAATGTAGTTTTAGGTCCTAAAATTATTGGTGGAGTGTTAGTTTAGTCCTATGACTTTGATACTGCAGTTTTAGGTCCTAAAACTATTGGAGGTGTGTTAGTTTAGTCCTATAACTTCAAAATTACACGGCCATCAGTGTGTTTTCACAGATCATAATATCTTGATTCATAATGTTTTGACAATTTACAACCTTTCATCTTCTTTATAATTTACTCCTTACCTTTGATACACTGAACAGAAGCTGCTAGCAACCTTTCAACTTGTAGCATCGTCAACTCATTTTGACGCTCTTCATGATCTATGATACTACTTATGTTCCCACTCCGATCTTCAATTATTCACCCATCACAATCTAAGAGGCTCAAAATTATATTTTACACTCATTTGTACAAAAAGGGCACCATCAGGGCTCTACAAACTATCAAAATACAAGGGTACATATTTTGGTAGAAGCTTGCGAAAGCCACCTTAGATGACTCATGTCACGTCTTAGGCCTCATAGCCACTTGTGTTGGTTGCTCCTCCACTCGGCAAGACCGGCCCACAGGGGATTGATGTCCTACAAGTGCATAGGGCTATATAGCATAATTCATGATAAGTAAGTGTCAAACCCATAGGGAAGAAAGGATGACACCACCAGCCCCACAACTATATATGTTGTCACCTACATAGCTACGTTTGCACCAAACATAGTTTGGAAATTATTTTATTCTATCGGTTGCTAGGAAGGTAGAAATAAAAAAGGGAGTTAACTAAACTACGAGCGAGAAGGTAAAAGAATAAATAAAATGTTCTAGGTTAGTAGGAATGACGCTTGAGTAATAAAGTGTTCTCAAGGGGGTTCGGAGTCATCACTTCCAGTGTGATCTAGGAAGGTAGAAACAAAAAAGGGAGTTAACTAAACTACGAGCGAGAAGGTAAAAGAATAAATAAAATGTTCTAGGTTAGTAGGAATGACGCTTGAGTAATAAAGTGTTCTCAAGGGGGTTCGGAGTCATCACTTCCAGTGTGATCTACGTAAAATAGATCTCGGTGTCCCAGCCGAGGGGTCCTCATCACGTCGATTCCTGGCTTGGTGGGTCAGGTTGTGGACCCCCTAGGTTGACTCTATCTTGGGCCACTTCGGGCAGCCCATCGCGGATTAGGCAAGGACTTCAGAAGACTTGTCGTGCAAGACAAGAAGCTAGGATCATGGAGGATTCTGCCTCCGCCATATGCCAACGACTAGGATCTATACCCCTAGGACCCCAGTATGCTATATAAGTCGACGTCCTGGCTCGTACATAGACAACTTACGATACCTTGGTACTTTGCATGTACATTGTACACATTCCAACACAATAAACACAACTAGGACGTAGGGTGTTGTCTCCTCCAGAGAGCCCGAACTTGGGTAAAACCACGCCTCCTGTTACCATCGTGCTAAGTCGCCTGGTTAGGATACCCTACCGGGGGATCTACCAGGTTTAGGTCCGACAATACACAAATGCATAGTTCTAGCTTCAGATCGCCAAGCCACTTCACATTATTTCTATCAATGGGTGAAGCCTGGTACAATATACATAAATACATGCGGCACACATGTATCACACACGCCACCACTGTTCCTCCCCACATGCAGGTTACGGTAAATATGATTAAGGGTCTCCCATGGACGCGATCGATGATTTGTTCTCTGTTTTCCCCCTATCAATTGCTCTAGGAGGGACAATATTACTGTCACCTCTTTACCTCCGCTTCCCACCTTCACACAGATTAAGCAGGGTATCAAGGAGGGAGGTATATTTTTTCACCTCAGTACCTCAGCTCCTCGCTTCATCCGGATAGTAATATCCTTCTTGTCCTAATAGACAAATATTAACTTATGCACTCACCCAACATCACGAAGAATACTAACATAAACATGCAAAAGAGGATATTGTATTCTATCCGCGTTCAGCTCAAATACAAACTAAGTGTTCATCCTGAATACCGAGAACTAATTTATTAATCAAAAATATACAAGGTTAACATAGATGGGAGAGACAAGTTACAAGCCAACATCGAGTTGGTGAAGGAGAAGGGCGTGATGGCGCCGATGGAGATAGCAGCGTCCTAAAGGCCGGTGAGGGGCATTGGAGGAGGCGCCCTCTTCCCTCTTCCTTGTCTTGTCCCTTCTTCTATGTTGGGGATAGCCTTGCTGCTGCAATGTTTGTGTGTCAACTCGTGGGAGTAGATGGAAGTTGTTGACAGTTCCTTCCCAACGACTAGCACTACTAGCAAAACCCTTACCAATAGTGCTGGTTTTTTGGCAATTAGTAGCGCGGGCAGGTGCGCTACTGCTACAACGCTACAGCTATTTTCTAGCAGTAGCGTTTGTTTGAACCAGCGCTACTGTTATCTGTATCTAGCAGTAGCGCGTCTTTGTCCATCGCTACTGCTAATACTAGTAGCGTGTCCCTTAAAAAAACGCTACTGGTAAGCAGCGCTGCTACTACTCCAATACCCCACGTTGCTGCTAGTATTTTCTTTTTTTATGTTGCTGTATTCGTATTTTTTCAGGTTTTATACAGTTACAACATACATATACACTGGAACTATATGAAAAAGGAATGTCTCATCATCATCATCGAAGTGGTACAACATAGTCTCATCATATCAACATAGTCTCAACACAAATGATGTCGATCTCATCATCATCTCGAAATAGTGATACAAGTTAATGATCACATGTCTCTTACATTGTCACCGTAGACACATGTTTCATCATCTACCTAAACTAAGACATACACGATAAGAGCGATCACGATGATCAAAAGCGGTATGATGTAGTAGTTTTTGCAGCGGCGCTGGTTCTGAATCCCCTGTTGTGCTATGAATCTCAAGTAACTGGCTTCCACCGGAGAAGCCAGAGACTTGGGCCTGACACTCTGGCCACTCATCATACACACCCGGAACATGCCTTACATACACGGCATACCACTTCCTCGCCATCGTTGATCTATATACCTGTCAGAGATGCACATATATATACATGAAGCGAATTCAACAAAACAGTTATGAAATTGAAGCAACATATATAGTAAACATAGTTAACAAATTTCATTGTACCGAAAGTAATTAACTAGAGCGCGGCACCATACATCTAATAGTTTTGTCGTACTGAGAGATTCGAAGTTTCGTCGTATAGAAAGTAACAAGTAACTAAACATACACATTGTTTTTAAGCAGTGCACTCTTCCCATCTGTCCATATCCGGAAGGGTGCACCCAAGCTTAGTGAAAGGCGTCATGTCCTGACGCTATAGGGCAATGCGGGTTCGGACATCAGCTCGCGATATTGGGCCGCCGTAGAACATCCCATTCTCTTCGAGGACATCTTTGATGATGATGGACGCAATTTCCTGTTGGATCTGGTAGAAATCATTTCGAAGTCGATTATCCGGCACGGCTCCAAAGGCTTCGGCCCATCTCTGGATATGGGTATCGGATGAAGATTTCATGCAAAGTGATTGCACATCCCTTCTGTACTCCATCATTAGATGGATGACGTGGAATCCATCATTCTCACTTCTTGCCGGTTGCTGGATGCAACAGAAGTCAGTCTTGTGGCTGAAATAAAGCCCGGCCTTATTTGTTTTTTTGCATTGGATGTAGCCACCCCGCATGCTGAAGCCCAACATAGCTCTGTCCAGAACATACTTTATGTGTGTGTAATCTTTCTTCTATATGTTCTTCGACGGGTCTAAATATAGAGCGCGGGAGTAACGCGGGTAAAGAACAATGAGAACGGCACGACACCCCCCGCTGCGCAAAATACACGATCAAGTTTAGCCTCCATGCGTGCAAAGTAACTATTGAAATGCACGAAAGGATGTATGTGTTATAGTGCTATCTGCGGATGGCTTACCTGGGATGATAAGGTAGGAGAATTGTTTCTTTGTCCTTATTGCTGAGCAAGAATTCTTCGATGTACTGACTCGCATATTGACGGTTGGCGTCGTTGATTGACAAGAAGCCCTCATGCATGTAGTATGGGTCCGCAACCGCAAGACCGGTTACTTGCTCTCTCCTGACGATGTAGTTCATGTGCAGCGCATACAGGCGGATGAAGGTAAAATCGAAAGTCCTCATTTGAAACATCTTGAAGATGTAATCAAACCTCAGGAAGAAGAGGTCCGCGAGGCATGTGTGGACATACATCTTGCAACTGCTCGGCACATGAACCGTATAAAGTGGGTATCCTGGATCATCCGAGGCGAGGAGGCTTCTCTCTGTCGAAAGCACATGGTCATGGAGTCTCCTGAGATCCCCTTCTATGGCAGCTAGTGCATTCGTCGGTACCATTGGCTGTCCCGTGACATGGATTAATGGCACATGTTTCATCAGTACACGGTCAACCTTGGTCGAAGGCGGCTGGCTGCTAGAACCAACATTGCCAGCTTTATTGGATTTTCTCGCCGCCGGTCTCTTCCTCTGCTTCTTCTTGGGCTCAGGTGCTGGTGGGTCTGTTAGACCCTCCTTGAGCACCACCCCTAGTGTTGTCGGGCTCAGCTTTGGATGACTCTGGCTAATCAGTTGAGCTTGGGTGGAGCCGGCATCTGGAGGCGTGTCCTGCGAGGATTGCATGAACAAAGACTTCTTGCACTCCCGAGGACGTTCCGGCTCTGGTACATGCATCTCATATTCATATGGTTGACTCATTATTACTTTGTTATCAAAGGCCGTATTGAAATACTGGTTAGGGTCATCGTCGGCCTCCTCCATGTCATGATCCCTATCCTCTTCCATGGGGCAGATGGCATCATCTGCCGGCGAAACAGTTGGCCCTCCTTCCTCATGTCTCTCGATCTCAGCAAGTAGCACAGACGATGGTTGTACTTGTGTAGGTGGTGTTGTGGTCATACCTTCCTGAGGTCCCGTTGGTGTGCTCCCGGCCACCTCGACACGAAGAAGATTTTTCGGCCACAGGATCGGCCAATTTTTGCATTGCCCAAGCTGCGTGGGGGTCTCGTCATCCTCTCCATTGGTTTGTATCGGGCGAGGGAGACCCTCGTAGCCCGCTTTCACACTCGCCATGGAGACCCTTAAGGCGTTATCAGGCATCTGCCGGCGGTGAAACAATCGATCCTTAGGCTTCACTATAGTACCCTTCCCCACATCCACCAACCCGCCCTTCATGTTGTAAAGGAGGGTGCATGGAGTGGAGTCGGCCTACAAAGAAATATACGTGCGGCGTCAGAGATCCAAAAAGAACGGCAACTGAAGATTAATTAATTAGTTGAGTTGATGAAGGTGCGACGACGCGTATTTACCGTGAGGGCGTCGAGCTCAGCCAATGTCGACGGCCCGACATTCAAGCCAGAGACAGAGCTAGGGCTGCTGTGAGAGCTGGGTGCAGGAGCAGGTGCTGGAGGAGGTGCGGGTGCGGTTGCCATACTAGGTATGGGTATGGGTCCGGTGTTCATTGAGTTGCTCCCGGTGAAGCTGGGCATGGGAACATCACTTGGTGGCGCATTTGGATTTTGTTGCACCCATGTGACCACTGTTGGAATCAAGCTTGTAAAGGCAGCCACCATATCAGATCTACAGGCAGCGATTATCTCAACTTTGGTCTCAGCTTTTGCTTTCTGCATCGCCCGCGCCACCTTCTCGTCGATAGTCACTTGACTGAACTTCTTTCTCTGTCTTTTGGCCTCGGGGTCCTCGTTATAATAGTACTTCCAAGTGGCCCCATCCCCGGCGCCATGCACACGTCCATATTGCGGCCGTTGGCCGGGCGGGTGTCCCATCATTATGTTCATGGTCCGGTTGAAAGGAGTGTCCCACTTGTACTTTGCCGACGACTGAGTCGACTGAGTCGACGAGTCGCTCTCGGCCGCAAGCTTATGTTGCTCTCTCTGCAAAATGGACCGTGAATCATTTACGAATGCAACTAGAATGTAGTAGACTTCGTTGATCAGAACCTAATATGTAAGGTGGTAAAAAGGATAATTACCAGTAATCTCATGAATTGCCTAATCGGCCCGTCGGTGAAAAAAATCTTTTTCCTGGGGTCCCACGAGAATCGGGCCCTGATGAAGTCGTGCTCCTGCTGGTCGCTGAACTCAGCCAATGGGTCTGGGATCCCCTGACGTTCACGTTCTGCGTCCTCCTTAGCCCACACGGGCCTCTTTCCCATGTAACCACGACTTCCAAGGCGGTGGTTCCCCATGTTCTTTGCCTGCAGCTGCTTGCCTCTCTCCGACCTGGCCTTGGCAGCTTCTTCACTGCAAGTCTCCTTGAACCTTTCAAAGTCCTCTATTGTAATTTTCGGATTGTCTGCAACAATCTTGGCGTAGGTTTCATGGTCTACTTGAATCGCCCTTTTCACCCTACTTTTCCAAGCGCTCAATGCGTTGCTGAACTTCCCTAGGGCTTTGTTATTGATTTTTTTCATGCCCTCATCATCCCATGGGTCGACATCGTCATTCCGACCGGGGAACTGGAATCTTGCGTGCAACCTAGTTAGAAGCAGCTTCTTCAAATGTTCATCCTTCCGTATTTTTGTGGTGTTGATGTTAGCGGTATCCCATAGGATGCATCCTAGTTGGTTTCCGTAACACGCTGCCACTTCTCGCGACTCTATTGGCTCGAACTCGCCAGGGTGCACCGCTGTGACCACCATTCTTCCGGTGCCGAGCTCATTTGGGCGTCGTGTCCTCTTTTCCTTCTGTCCCTCACTGGCTTGGGAGGTCCCACCTTCCGTGCTGCAGTTAGGAACATCATCAGCGCCAGTCTCAGTGCCGTTGTCGTTGGTGGCATCAGTGTCGGCGCCGGCGCCACCACCGTCGTCATCCGTCATGACAAGGCGATCCGGACACCCAGCTTCCTGTCTCTCCTGATCCGCCAGAAAGTCGAGGTAGGCGTGTGCTTGATCTAATTAGGACTGAGAACCTCCGGCCTCATCGGTGGCGGTCATATTTCCTAGGGTTCAATGTCGTAGTGGTTTAATTATCGAGCTTTATATAATAAAGTGAATAATGACAAAAAAGTGACCTTTGTTTTACCGGAAATGTCGTTTCATTCCCGGAGCGACAAATCTCGAGCACTCGATATGTCCAACTTTCTAGCACAAGTCATGCCGAAATTCACGGAAAATTTCGGCATGACCTTTGCTAGAAAGTGCACATATAGAGCGCCTGAAATTTACCGGAATGGAAATGAATCAACATTTCAGGCAAAACATAGGTCACTTTGTTGCTGCTGACATATACACAATCATGAATATTGCTGCCCAACATATACACAATCATGCATCATTATGAACACTTTAACAGCCACATTATGAACACTACCCCTTGCATCATTATGTGCTGACATATGAAGAGGGAGGTAACAAGGGGTGGCGCACCTTGGGGTCGGGGTCGCCGGGGCAGAGGGGGCCGGGGTCCTTCTCCTCCTCGTCGATCTGCGCCTAGCTTCGATCTGCAGAGAGAGAGAGTGTGACCAAACTGTAAGTTAAAAATCCTCATTTTCAAAATGGACAGCAACTACATAAGCTAATTTTCAAAAACTGTAATTTTCATTTCCATTTTCATTTAAAAACAAACACTAATAGCAAAATTAAGCTAACTAACACTAACTAACTATCACTGGACTAACACTAACTAACACTAACAACAATTAACTAACTAGCACTAACAGCAAATTAAGCTAACTAACACTAACAGCAATTAACTAACTAAGCAACACTAACACTAACTATGTGGGGGGGG
>NC_057812.1:34639517-34653503 GCF_018294505.1 Triticum aestivum
GAGGGGGCGGGGGCATACCGGAGCGGGATGGGGTCGAGGCAGGGCGGGGCGGGGCTGGCGTCGGCGTCGGGGTCGCTGATCTGCAGAGAGCGGGAGGGGGTCAGAGAGAGAGCCAGGGCTGAGGGGTCGGATGTAACGCCCTCGATGTGGCTATATCTCCTACGTGTCGAAGCACGACTTAGAGGCATAACCGCACTGAAAGCAATGTCGCAAGTAAGGTAATCTTCACAACAACCCATGTAAATAGATAATGGGGAAAAGGTACATAGTTGGCTTACACTCGCCACGTCACACAAATACATGAATAACATTACAATCATCTAATACACTCATGGTCCGACTACGGTACCAAAATAAAAGATCAACCCCAACATGCGACACGGCCCCGATCGCCCCAACTGGGCACCACTACTGATCATCTGGGAAAGACACATAGTAACGGCGTGAGTCTTCGTCGAACTCCCACTTGAGCTCAAGCGCATCATCTGGAACGGAATCGTCGGTCCCTGCATCTGGTTTTGGAAGTAAACTGTGAGTCACGGGGACTCAGCAATCTCGCACCCTCGCGATCAAGACTATTTAAGCTTATAGGTAAGGCAAGGTAATATGTGGAGCTGCAGCAAGCGACTAGCATATATGGTGGCTAACCTGTTTGCAAATGAGAGCGAGAAGAGAAGGCAAAGCACGAACGAAGAACTATGATCAAGAAGTGATCCTAGAACAACATACGACAAACATTACTCCAACTCCGTGTTCACTTCCCGGACTCCGCCGAGAAGAGACCATCACGGTTACGCACGCGGTTGATTCATTTTAATTAAGTTAAGTTTCAAGTTATCTACAACCGGACATTAACAAATTCCCATCTGCCCATAACCGCGGGCACGGTTTTCGAAAGTTCAAAACCCTGCAGGGGAGTCCCAACTTAGCCCATCACAAGCTCTCACGGTCAACGAAGGATATTCCTTCTCCCGAGACATTCCGATCAGACTCGGCCTCCCGGTTCTACAAGACATCCTCGACTATGGTAAAACAAGTCCAGCAACACCGCCCGAATGTGCTGACAAATCCCGATAGGAGCTGCACATATCTCGTTCTCAGGGCACACTCAGATGAGACTAGCTACGAGTAAAACCAACCCTCAAGTTTCCCTGAGGTGGCCCCGCAGGCAGCTCAGTCGGACCAACACTCAAAGGAGCACTGGCCCAGGGGGTTTAAATAAGATGACCCTTGGGCTCCGGAAACCCAAGGGAGAAAGAGGCTAGGTGGCAAATGGTAAAACCAAGGTTGGGCATTGCTGGAGGAGTTTTATTCAAGGCGAACTGTCAAGGGGTTCCCACTATCACCCAACCGCGTAAGGAATGCAAAATCCGGGAACATAACACCGATATGACGGAAACTAGGGCGGCAAGAGTGGAACAAAACACTAGGCAAAAGTCTGAGCCTTCCACCCTTTAACAAGTATATAGGTGCATTAAGATAAACAAGATAATATGGTGATATCCCAACAATAAACAAAGTTTCAACAAGGAACGATCTCCAATCTTCACCTGCAACTAGCAACGCTATAAGAGGGGCTAAGCAAAGCGGTAACTTAGCCAAACAACGGTTTGCTAGGACATGGTGGGTTAGAGGTTTGACATGGCAATTTGGGAGGCATGATAAGCAAGTGGTACGCATCATAGCATAGGCATAGCAAAAGAGCGAGCATCTAGCAAGCAAAGATAGAAGTGATTTCGAGGGTATGATCATCTTGCCTGCAAAGTTGTCAGAGTTGACTTGGTCCTCGTAAGCAAACTCAACGGGCTCCTCGTTAGCGAACTCGTCTCCCGGCTCTACCCAAACAAGACAAACAAGCAAAAGGAACACAATCAACCACGTGCAACGCTCAACAAACATGATGCAAACATGGTATGCTATGCGGGATGCGATGCATATGCAAGATTTGACAAGGAATGGTTGAACCTGGCCTCAACTTGGAAATGCAAGAGTGCCACTGGAAAGGTGAGGTGATTTCGGTTGAAATCGATATAAAGATCACCGGAATCGGATGCACGGTTTGGAAATGGCTAGCAAAACAAATATGGCACCGGTCTGCGATAATCAGCAAGTAGCCATCTAAAAGCATCAAGATAATTATGCTAAAGCACTCAAACATGACAACAAAATACATGTCAGAGATCCACTCATGATGCTTGACAAATGATGAACACTGAGCTATGGCTAATTCATCCATTAACAGGTTCAAACAAGCATGGAAAAAATGCAAACGATAACATGTTTCAAACTTAGTGAAATTAACACAAGTATGAAATTTAACATCAGGTAGCACACTTTGGAGCATGAAAACTATATGCTACAGGAACTTAACATGGCAAAGCAAGGCATGGCATGAAGCTACTCAAAGCACTTAACAAAAGTCCCTTAGTGACCTTGAGCCAAAAGGGATCATAAAATACAATTGCAAGCATGTGAACATGGCAAAAACATAAACAGATTACAGACTTAGTGAAAAACTGGAGCATGCAAATCTGTTAATGAGTAGGCATGTTTACGAGCTCGATGCACTCGCTACAGAGCATGGCATGACAAACCAAGCATACACCCAGCAAGAATACATGGAATAGAAGCTAGACATGAAAAGAACAACAACATAGCATGCACGGATCAATAACAACATCCTCGGCAAAATCGCTAACAAGTCAACAATCTGCCAGGATTCACGAAATAGTAAAAGTAGAGCTCGATTGACTCAAGCTAGGGTGCTCTATAAATTCAAACAAAGACATGGATGGATAGATCACCACAATGTTAACAAATCATCCTTACTGATCATCCTTAAAAGAGGCACGGATCACTAAGAAACAACATGAAGATATGACATATTGACAAAATCAGATCAAGGACTTGGTGAAATTCTAAGTCCCTGAAATCAGCATTACCGAATACGCTACTTTGCAAGCTTGTGCTAGTCACCACACATATCACAAAAATACATGGAAAGCACCTCTGTAAAGATGGCATGGCATATAACAAAACTCATGTAGAGCTCAGGAGCATATCATGCACACATTAATCATGGCAAAAATGACAAATAGCTATTTGATGAAACAGATCTGACAATTTAACCATATAGCCCTCTTCCAACAGCATTTCGGGCATCAAGATGATCACAAATGAAAATGATGCAATTATATGAAATGATGTACTCTCTGAGACGAACATTTGGATGTGCTGCACGCGCAAATCGGAGCTACAAATGCGGAGATACGACATGCCAAAAATTGCTAAATATTAGGGTTTGGGGACGAAAAAGTCAACCTCCCGATCAGATCTGGATCCGGTACTGTTGCTGGCGGCGCGCGACCCGATGTTGACCGAAACCTCGTCGAAGGAGAAGAGGCGGCCGGAGAGGGACTTGCCGGAGAGGGTTTTGGCCGGAGAGGGTGGTGAGACAGGCCGGCGCGGGAAGGTCGCGGCTCCTCTCGCGCGGGCGCGGGCGGAGGTAGGCGGCGGGGTCGACGCCGGCTCGGGCTGCGGAGTCGACCGGCGTTAATGGCGGCGGTGGTCGGCGTCGGGGCGGACGAAGATGGATGGCGGCGCGAGGCGCGGGGATCGGTCGGCGACGGCTTGGGCCGGGAGGGCCCCGCCTGGGCCCGGGCGGGCCGGTGCGGCGAACTGGGGACCGGGCGGCGGCCAATCCCGCTGTGACACGTGGCGGCGGCGGCGGAGTCGGACGTGTCCGGCCGGACGAAAAAGTGTCCGGCGGCGCGTGGAGGGGGAGGGGACTAGGGTTTCGTCCGGATTTCGGGGAAGGGATCTATATATAGGCATAGAGGGAGCTAGGAAGCTCCAAATGGAGTGCGGTTTTCGGCCACGCGATTGTGATCGAACGCTCTAGATGATGGAGAGAGTTTAGGTGGGTTTTGGGCCAAATTGTAAGGGTGTTGGGCTGCAACACACACGAGGCCTTTTCGGTCCCTCGGTTAACCGTTGGAGTATCAAACGAAGTCCAAATGGCACGAAACTTGACAAGCGGTCTACCGGTAGTAAACCAAGGCCGCTTGACAAGTCTCGGTCCAATCCGGAAATATTTAACCCCCACACATGAAAAGAGGTAGAAAGGGGCACCGGGGAAGATAGGAGCGCCGGAATGCAAAACGGACAACGGGGAAAATGCTCGGATGCATGAGACGAACACGTATGCAAATGCAATGCACATGATGACATGATATGAGATGCATGACAAAGGCAACAACACACGGAGACAAAAAACCTGAACCCGAGGAAAATAAAATAATTTAACGCCGGAAACGGCAAGATACATATAAGGTAAATTACATCCGGGGTGTTACAACACTCTACCACTATGAAAGGATCTCGTCCCAAGATCTAGGACTGGAAAAATGCCAGGTACTCAGAATGGAGGTGATCCTCGCGTTCCCAGGTGGCTTCACGGTCGGAATGGTGTGACCACTTGACTTTGAGGAATTTGATTGACTTATTGCGAGTCTTTCGTTCAGTCTCTCCAAGAATAGCAACTGGGTGCTCACGATAAGAGACGTCTTCTTGGAGATCAAAGTCTTCGAAGTTGATGGTGCGGTCAGGGGTCTTGAAGCACTTGCGGAGCTGAGAGACATGGAACACGTCGTGCACATTTGCAAAGTTGGGAGGAAGCTCGATTTAATAGGCGAGATCGCCTCTCTTGCTGACGATTTTGAAAGGACCCACGTATCTAGGGGCAAGCTTCCCTTTGATACCAAAGTGACGAGTACCTTTCATTGGAGAGACGCGGAGGTAAACATGGTCTCCGATCTCGAAAGCCAAATCACGATGCTTACTATCATAGTAGCTCTTCTGGCGCGATTGTGCTGCTTTGAGGTTATCACGAATGACTTTGCACATTTCCTCTGTCTCTATGATCAAGTCATTTCCAAGAAGTTGACATTCACCGGTCTTTGACCAGTTAAGAGGAGTACGACACTTCCTGCCATAGAGAATTTCAAATGGGGCCTTGCCCGAACTTGCTTGAAAACTGTTGTTATAGGAGAACTCGACATATGGAAGACAATCTTCCCACTTCATACCGAAAGAGATAACGCAAGCCCTGAGCATATCTTCGAGAATCTGATTGACACGCTCGACTTGACCGCTAGTTTGAGGATGAAAAGCTGTGCTGAAGCGGATGTTTGTGCCCATGGCCTTCTGAAAAGAATCCCAAAACTTGGAGGTCAAGATGCTGCCACGGTCTGAAGAAATCAACTGTGGAATGCCGTACGGAGAGACAATCCGAGAGGTATAAAGCTCCGCCAATTGAGCTGCAGTGATAGACTCTTTGATAGGCAGAAAGTGAGCCACTTTAGTGAGTTTGTCGATGACAACGAATATAGCATCATTGCCACGCTTGGACTTTGGAAACCCAGTCACGAAGTCCATCTCAATGTGGTCAAACTTCCATTCTGGAATGGCAAGAGGTTGGAGGAGACCAGCTGGTCGTTGGTGTTCTGCCTTCACTCTTCTACAGACATCACATTCATTCACGAACTGAGCAATCTCGCGCTTCATTTGAGTCCACCAATAAGCCTGCTTGAGGTCCTGGTACATCTACGTACTCCCAGGGTGGATGGAGAGGAGTGAATTGTGAGCCTCGTTCATAATGACTTTACGAAGGTCACCTTTAGGCACAACAATGCGATCCTCGAAGAAGAGAGTATCCTTGTCATCAAGGCGATAGCACTTGTACTTGGGTTGACTCTTGGCAATCCCAATCTTTACCTTCTTCACCATAGCATCAAGAAGTTGAGCCTCGCGAATCTGATCTTCCAAAGTAGGAGAGACTTGAAGGTTGGCGAGGAAACCTTGAGGAACAACTTGCAGATTGAGTTTGCGGAAAGCTTCACAAAGCTCGGGTTGGTAGGGCTTGAGAATCAGACTATTGCAGTACGCCTTCCTGCTCAAAGCGTCAGCAATCACATTGGCCTTGCCTGGAGTATATTTGATACTTGGATTATACTCTTGAATCATTTCGACCCAACGAGTCTGCCTGAGGTTGAGATTAGGCTGAGTAAAGATGTACTTGAGACTCTTGTGGTCAGTGAAGATGTCCACTTTTCTTCCCAATAAGAGATGTCTCCAAGTCAAAAGAGCATGCACAATTGCCGCCAACTCGAGGTCATGAGTGGGGTAGTTCTTCTCGTTGGGCTTCAACTGGCGAGAGGTATAAGCCACAACTTTCTTCTCTTGCATCAACACTGCACCAAGACCTTGAAGAGAGGCATCGCAGAAGACCTCGAACGGTTTGGATTCATCAGGAGGAGTCAGAACTGGAG
Source organism: Triticum aestivum (assembly GCF_018294505.1). NCBI lineage: Eukaryota > Viridiplantae > Streptophyta > Magnoliopsida > Poales > Poaceae > Triticum > Triticum aestivum. Next base: position 34,645,847 of record NC_057812.1, read on the forward strand.
CAGCGACTAATTTCTCTTTCAAAGTGTTGAAAGCGATGTCACATTCCGGAGACCAAATGTACTTGACGTGCTTCTGGAGAAGGTTTGAAAGAGGCTTTGCGATTTTTGAAAAGTTCTCAATGAACTTTCGACAGTAGCTTGCGAGACCAAGGAAGCTGCGGAGTTGCTTCACGTTCTGAGGTGGTTCCCAATTCACAATTGCAGACACCTTCTCAGGATTCACCGCTATGCCCTTGGCGGAGATGATATGCCCAAGATAAAGAACCTCATCAAGCCAAAACTCGCACTTTGAAAACTTGGCGTAGAACTGATGTTCCCTGAGTTTATTGAGCACCAAACGCAAGTGCTTGGCATGATCTTCCTTGTTCTTCGGAAAGACCAGAATGTCATCGAGGTAGACCAAGACGAAGTCATTTGTGTAGGCGTTGAAGATGAAGTTCATCATGCGAGAGAAAGTCGGAGGAGCGTTGACGAGGCCAAAAGACATGACAGTGTATTCATATGAACCATAGCTTGTTGTGAAAGCCGTCTTGGGAATATCTTGCTCACGGATTCGAATCTGGTGATAGCCCATACGGAGATCAAGCTTGGAGAATACTTGAGCACCTTTGAGTTGTTCGAACAGCTCATTGATGTTGGGAAGTGGGTACTTGTTCTTAATAGTCTTCTTGTTCAATGGATGGTAGTCAACACAAAGTCGGTCCGTTCCATCCTTCTTCTTCACAAAAAGAACTCCACAACCCCATGGAGAAGAACTAGGTCGGATGAGACCCATTCGCTCTTGAATATCGAGTTGTTTCTTCAGCTCCTTCAACTCTTCAGGTCCAAGCTTGTAAGGACGTTTGCAAACAGGTTCCGTGCCAGGCTCAAGATCGATCACGAATTCAACTGGCCGGTGCGGAGGCATTCCTGGAAGCTCTTCTGGAAAGACGTCTTGATATTCACAAACGACTGGAATTTGAGAGATGGCATCCAGTTCACCCTTCTCATTGAGAGAAAACAGACGGATGGTATTATCCCGAGCGGCAAAGACAATTACATCATCAGACGAATGAGTCAATTGAATCTGCCTGGTAGCACAATCAAGCTGAGCCTTGTTCTTAGAAAGCCAGTCCATTCCAAGAATAAGATCAATATTCGAGTTACCAAGGACCATTGGAGAAGCCAGAAACTTGAAATCACCCATCATGATAGAAATATCCGGAACCATCATGCTAGAACTCAGACGCTTAGCCGGAGAGACAACTTGCAATGCTCTAGGTAAAGCCTTAGTACCAAAATTGTTCTCCGATGCAAATGGGAATGACATGAAGGAATGCGATGCACCGGAGTCAAAAAGTACTTTAGCTGGAATATCGTTAACAGGAAGGTTACCCATGATGACATCTGACGAGTCCTCTGCCTGAGCTGCATTCATCAAGTTGACCTTGGCATGCTTGGGGTTATGCTTGACCATAGCTGTACTTGCCGATCTCACAGGAGGAGGAGGAGGGAGACGCCTCTGATTGAAGAATTTGTTGGCATAGTGACCCTTCTATTGGCACTTGTTGCACATGACCTCTGAAAGTGGATGGTGATACGGAGCACTCGATCTTGGAGCTTGAGACGAAGTCTTGTTCTGAAAGCCAGGGTTGGGTGGGTGGGAATATCCACTGCCACCTTTGCTCTTCTGCTGATAAGGCTGACGGAACGGAGGAGGAGGAAGCCAATACTTCTGCTGCTTAGCCACTTGAGTTGAGGAAGAAGGAGTAGCATCTCTGACTCACTTCTTGGAAGCATCGCACTTCAGTTGAGCAGTCTCTTGCTTCATTGCCATGTTGTAAAACTCATCGTACCTCTTGGGCTCAAAGAGGACAAGAGCTAGCTGGATTTCTTCTCTGAGACCACCCCTGAACTGGTATATCATGCTCTTCTCGTCAGGGACGTCCTGCTTAGCAAAACGGGTGAGCTTCTGAAACATCTTGTTGTACTCGTAGACAGACATAGAGCCTTGCTTCAGGTTGCGGAATTCCTCACGCTTGCTTTCAACCATGCTCTGAGGAATATGATGAGCTTTGAAGTCTTGACGGAATTCATCCCAGGTAATCACACGGCCTCCTCTAGAATCATTGTACTGCTGAAACCATTCTGCAGCTTGGTCTTTGAGTTGGAAGGAAGCGAACTTGACAAAGTCCTCAGGCCTGACGTTACTACGCTTGAAATGTTTGCATATGTCCATGAGCCAATCATCAGCGTCTGTTGCCTCAACACAATTGCTGAAAGTCTTTGGCTGGTTAGCAAGGAACTGGTTGAGTGTAGCAAAGTGATTCTGATTGTTGCCTTGGCCCTGGTTCCCTTGGTTGCGCTCTTGAAGAAGTTGCATGATCAGCTGCGTGTTTGCATTGGTAGCGGCCATCATAGCTTGCCATGCCTCCGGAGGTGGAGGTGGTGATGGTGGATCAGGATTCGGAGTCGTGCGTGTTGGAGGAGCCATCCTGAAGAGGTTGACATCCATTAGCACATTGACAGACAAATATTGAAGCTGAATCAAACGGGTTGAAATTGCAGTATATAGTCCTCACATCCGAACAAAATGAACGAATGCATTCCAATTGAAATGGTCACATATCCATAAATTGAGAAGCCACTTAGAATTTAGGTAGAAGAAAAAAAACAACCACAAGGTACAGAACAAGAACGAATACTCGGTAAGGATCACCCAATCTCAAACCAAATATCCGTGGAAGAAGAACTAGAGCTACAAGAATTCCCACCTATGAAACTCCCGAACCTTTCCGGTTATGCAATCAGGTGTTGGGGATACAGGGGAAGCATAATATCTCACCCAAATCTAGCAAATCCTACATCCAGCTGTATCCATCCTTCAACACGTAACCGAGAAAAACTTCAGAAATCGTCTACCTCAACCTTCGAAAAGCATCCGTTATACAAGTTATGGCAATACTCCCGAACTCCCGCCCTAGTACTGGGTGGCATCGAGGTTATCTCACCAACAACTGCATAAAAGAGATTTTCGATGTCGGCGAACCTAAACTCCGGTATTCCAGAACTGCAACGATAAAATTGTGACGACAACACCTCGAAGCTCAACTCCCCGGGACACTGCCACAACCCCTAAATGACAGGAGGCACCAAGAACAATGTTCTCGTCACAAATCGATCAGAACGATTCCAAGATACCCACGTGATCCTAAATTTTTTTAGTGAAATTTGAGAAGAGAAGAGTCAAAACTCTACGTCAGGATGCCTTACCAGAGCGATGAAGGGACTGGGGAGTAAAAAGAATTCCTAAACTCTCTGATATATAATTCCTAAATGACCCAAAACATTTTCCTAGACTCAACAACGCCAGCTATTCGATCAAGCAGGGGGGCTCCTAAGGTCGGGGAAGGCTCTGATTACCAACTTGTAACGCCCTCGATGCGGCTATATCTCCTACGTGTCGAAGCACGACTTAGAGGCATAACCGCATTGAAAGCAATGTCGCAAGTAAGGTAATCTTCACAACAACCCATGTAAATAGATAATGGGGGAAAAGGTACATAGTTGGCTTACACTCGCCACGTCACACAAATACATGAATAACATTACAATCATCCAATACACTCATGGTCCAACTACGGTACCAAAATAAAAGATCAACCCCAACATGCGACATGGCCCCGATCGCCCCAACTGGGCACCACTACTGATCATCTGGGAAAGACACATAGTAACAGCGCGAGTCTTTGTCGAACTCCCACTTGAGCTCAAGCGCATCATCTGGAACGGAATCATCGGTCCCTGCATCTGGTTTTGGAAGTAAACTGTGAGTCACGGGGACTCAGCAATCTCGCACCCTCGCGATCAAGACTATTTAAGCTTATAGGTAAGGCAAGGTAATATGTGGAGCTGCAGCAAGCGACTAGCATATATGGTGGCTAACCTGTTCACAAATGAGAGTGAGAAGAGAAGGCAAAGCACGAACGAAGAACTATGATCAAGAAGTGATCCTAGAACAACCTACGCCAAACATTACTCCAACACCGTGTTCACTTCCCGGACTCCGCCGAGAAGAGACCATCACGGTTACGCACGCGGTTGATTCTTTTTAATTAAGTTAAGTTTCAAGTTATCTACAACCGGACATTACCAAATTCTCATCTGCCCATAACCGCGGGCATGGCTTTTGAAAGTTCAAAACCCTGCAATAGGAGTCCCAACTTAGCCCATCACAAGCTCTCACGGTCAACGAAGGATATTCCTTCTCCCGAGACATTCCGATCAGACTCGGTATCCCGGTTCTACAAGACATCCTCGACTATGGTAAAACAAGTCCAGCAACACCGCCCGAATGTGCCGACAAATCCCGATAGGAGCTGCACATATCTCGTTCTCAGGGCACACTCAGATGAGACTAGCTACGAGTAAAACCAACCCTCAAGTTTCCCTGAGGTGGCCCCGCAGGCAGCTTAGTCGGACCAACACCCAGAGGAGCACTGGCCCAGGGGGGTTTAAAAAAGATGACCCTTGGGCTCCGGAAACCCAAGGGAAAAAGAGGCTAGGTGGCAAATGGTAAAACCAAGGTTGGACATTGCTGGAGGAGTTTTATTCAAGGTGAACTGTCAAGGGGTTCCCATTATCACCCAACCGCATAAGAAACGCAAAATCCGGGAAAATAACACCGATATGATGGAAACTAGGGCGGCAAGAGTGGAACAAAACACTAGGCAAAAGGCCGAGCCTTCCACCCTTTACCAAGTATATAGGTGCATTAAGATAAACAAGATAATATGGTGATATCCCAACAATAAACAAAGTTCCAACAAGGAACGATCTTCAATCTTCACCTGCAACTAGCAACGCTATAAGAGGGGTTGAGCAAAGCGGTAACATAGCCAAACAACGGTTTGCTAGGACATGGTGGGTTAGAGGTTTGACATGGCAATTTGGGAGGCATGATAAGCAAGTGGTACGCATCGTAGCATAGGCATAGCAAAAGAGCGAGCATCTAGCAAGCAAAGATAGAAGTGATTTCGAGGGTATGATCATCTTGCCTGCAAAGTTGTCAGAGTTGACTTGGTCCTCGTAAGCAAACTCAACGGGCTCCTCGTTAGCAAACTCGTCTCCCGGCTCTACCCAAACAAGACAAACAAGCAAAAGGAACACAATCAACCATGTGCAACGCTTAACAAACATGATGCAAACATGGTATGCTGTGCGGGATGCGATGCATATGCAAGATTTGACAAGGAATGGTTGAACCTGGCCTCAACTTGGAAATTCAAGAGTGCCACTGGAAAGGTGAGGTGATTTCGGTTAAAATCGATATAAAGATCACCGGAATCGGATGCACGGTTTGGAAATGGCTAGCAAAACAAATATGGCACCGGTCTGCGATAATCAGCAAGTAGCCATCTAAAAGCATCAAGATAATTATGCTAAAGCACTCAAACATGACAACAAAATACATGTCAGGGATCCACTCATGATGCTTGACAAATGATGAACACTGAGCTATGGCTAATTCATCCATTAACAGGTTCAAACAAGCATGGAAAAAATGCAAACGATAACATGTTTCAGACTTGGTGAAATTAACACAAGTATGAAATTTAACATTAGGTAGCACACTTTGGAGCATGAAAATTATATGCTACAGGAACTTAACATGGCAAAGCAAGGCATGGCATGAAGCTACTCAAAGCACTTAACAAAAGTCCCTTAGTGACCTTGAGCCAAAAGGGATCATAAAATACAATTGCAAGCATGTGAACATGGCAAAAACATAAACAGATTACAGACTTAGTGAAAAACTGGAGCATGCAAATCTGTTAATGAGTAGGCATGTTTACGAGCTCGATGCACTCGCTACAGAGCATGGCATGACAAACCAAGCATACACCCAGCAAGAATACATGGCATAGAAGCTAGACATGAAAATAACAACAACATAGCATGCACGGATCAATAACAACATCCTCGGCAAAATCGCTAACAAGTCAACAATCTGCCAGGATTCATGAAATAGCAAAAGTAGAGCTCGATTGACTCAAGCTAGGGTGCTCCATAAATTCAAACAAAGACATGGATGGATAGATCACCACAATGTTAACAAATCATCCTTACTGATCATCCTCAAAAGAGGCACGGATCACTAAGAAACAACATGAAGATATGGCATATTGACAAAATCAGATCAAGGACTTGGTGAAATTCTAAGTCCCTGAAATCAGCATTACCGAATACGCTACTTTGCAAGCTTGTGCTAGTCACCACACATATCACAAAAATACATGGAAAGCACCTCTGTAAAGATGGCATGGCATATAACAAAACTCATGTAGAGCTCAGGAGCATATCATGCACACATTAATCATGGCAAAAATGACAAATAGCTATTTGATGAAACAGATCTGACAATTTAACCATATAGCCCTCTTCCAACAGCATTTCGGGCATCAAGATGAGCTCAAATGAAAATGATGCAATGAGATGAAATGATGTACTCTCTGAGATGAAAATATTGATATGCTACACGCGCAAATCAGAGCTATGGATGCGGAGATACGACATGCCAAAATTGCTAAATATTAGGGTTTGGGGACGAAAAAGTCAACATCCCGATCAGATCTGGATCTGGTACTGTTGCTGGCGGCGCGCGACCCGATGTTGACCCGAACCTCGCCGAAGGAGAAGAGGCGGCCGGAGAGGGACTTGCCGGAGAGGGGTTTGGCCGGAGAGGGCGGTGAGGCAGGCCGGCGCGGGGAGGTCGCGGCTCCTCTCGCACGGGCACGAGCGGAGGTAGGCGGCGGGGTCGTCACCGGCTCGGGCTGCGGAGTCGGCCGGCGTTGATGGCAGCGGTGGTCGTCGCGGTGGCGGCGGTGGTCGGCGTCGGGGCGGACGAAGACGGATGGCGGTGCGGGGCGCGGGGATTGGTCGGCAACGGCTTGGGCCGGGAGGGCCCCGCCTGGGCCCGGGCGGGCCAGCGCGGCGAACTGGGGACCGGGCGGCGGCCAATCCTGCTGCGACACGTGGCAGCGGCGGTGGAGTCGGACGTGTCCGGCCGGACGAAAAAGTGTCCGGCGGCACGTGGAAAGGGAGGGGACTAGGGTTTCGTCCGGATTTCGGGGAAGGGATCTATATATAGGCATAGAGGGAGCTAGGAAGCTCCAAATGGAGTGCGGTTTTCGGCCACGCGATCATGATCGAACGCTCTAGATGATGGAGAGATTTTAGCTGGGTTTTGGGCCAAATTGTAAGGGTGTTGGGCTGCAACACACACGAGGCCTTTTCGGTCCCTCGGTTAACCGTTGGAGTATCAAACAAAGTCCAAATGGCACGAAACTTGACAGGCGGTCTAACGGTAGTAAACCAAGGCCGCTTGACAAGTCTCGGTCCAATCATGTTTAACCCCCACACACGAAAAGAGGTAGAAAGGGGCACCGGGGCAGATAGGAGCGCTGGAATGCAAAACGGACAACGGGGAAAATGCTCGGATGCATGAGACGAACACGTATGCAAATGCAATGCACATGATGACATGATATGAGATGCATGACAAAGGCAACAACACACGGAGACAAAAAACCCAAACCCGAGGAAAATAAAATAACTTAACGCCGGAAACGGCAAGAGTTGGGATACATATAAGGTAAATTACATCCGGGGTGTTACA
>NC_057812.1:34653949-34665242 GCF_018294505.1 Triticum aestivum
GCGGCGGCGCGAGTGAGAGAGACAGAAAGAGGGGGGCTAGCGGACCGGTGCTATAGCTAAATTAGCTATAGCGCTTGTTGGCAAAATGCGCTATAGCTAAATTAGCTATAGCGCTTGTTGGCAAAACGCGCTATAGCTAAATTACGCTTGTCCAGAAGAAACGCGCTACTGCTAGTTTTTTTTCTTTTTTTTCTTTTTCTTAGCTATAGCGCTTCCCAGGATAAAACGCGCTACTGCTAATTTTTTTTCTTTTTCTTTTTTCTTTTTCTTTTTCTTTTTTTATTTTCCTTGCATTTCATTTTCCACAACTTATTAGTTCCTTTTTCTTTTTCGTTTCATTTCATTTTGTAAAACTTTCTTTCTTTTTCTTTTTCTTTCATTTGCAATTTTCTTTTTCTTATCTTTCTTTTGCACTTTTGTTTCCTTTAATTTGGTCTGTCGTTAGAGCAATACCACTGCTACCCTCCGGATAATAATTAGTATAATATATTACATGATTTGACCGCTAACACCGGTATACAAAAAAGACAGACACAAACTTTGGGGATTAGTTTGTGAGCTTGGGCAACGACGACGCTTTAGACTGATCTTCTTCCCTCTTTTGTTCATTGTCGAATAATTGAGCCCATGGTCGTGACTTTTCCCTCTCCAGGGATTACGATCTTTCATAGGTAATGTAGTCCTCATTCTTCTTTTGACATATGTTTCATCGTCATCAACATCATCTTCCCTCATCGGATCACCGTACTGGTCATAGTCTTCCTTGTTGGCAACTCCATCCATTCCGGCGATGCTCCTTTTGATTCTCCTCACGACAACACGGCTGGGATTGCTCGGATCAGTTATGAAGAAACATTGTGTCACGTGTTTAGCGTGTACCCATGGCTCATTTTTGACGATGGCGTTGACGGTACCGCTATCATCGGAGTCAGGTATACACATGGTAGTCAAATGTCGGTTTTCTCTATGTACATTTTTAGCCCATCTGACACGGAACATCATCGCGCTATGCAATCCAGAGTAGTTAAGCTCCCATATCTCTTCGACCCTTCCGTAATATCTTTCAATTACATTCCCGATCATGGCTTCCATCGTCACCCCTGAGTTTTGGTCATCACTGTTTATATGTTTCTCCTCTGTGTAGAACGTGTATCCGTTGATATCATATGCTTGATAAGTCGCGAGGTTGGTCGAGGGGCCATGTGCTAAGGCGTATATGAGTGTTCCGTTCGGACAACCCTCTTCCGAGGGATTAGCCAGAACTCGCTCTTTGAACCAACGCACGAAACTGGAGTTGTGCTCTCTAATAACTTCAGCGTCCGTCCTGTGCACCCCACGGTCACGGTATTTCTTTGCGATGGTCTCTTTGTGCAGTGTCACAAAATCTTCTAGCACATCTAGGTGTTGTAGCACTACTAAGTTTGCCCTATCAATGTCGTTTTGTCGGCCCGAGCGTAACACATTCAAATCCCTATGACCGTTGGTGTGACCTTCGCCTTCGAGCCTTCCACAGTGCTTGTTGATGGGCAAACCAACAACACGGTCTTTGGTCAGATAACTCTCACAGAAAGAGATGCACTCTTTGGTCAGATATCCCTGGGCTATGCTTCCATCTGGACGGGACATGTTACGAATGAATCATTTGATGACCCCATTCATCCTCTCGAACGGCATCATGCTATGCAGGAATGTCGGCCCTAGGTCGATGATGTCGTCCATGATGTGGACACATAGATGCACCATGGCATCAAAGAACACGGGCGGGAAGTACATCTCTAGATCATTCAGTATGACAATGATCTCTTCCTGTAGCCTATGGAGTTGCTTCACACGGATCGACTTTCGAGAGATAGCATAAAAAAAGTGGCATAGGTCAGTAAGCGTCTCACGCACATGTGTGTCCATAATCCCTCTAAGTGCAACTGGGAGTAACTGAGTCATCATCACATGACAATCGTGAGACTTCATCCCACTGAACCTTTTTTTCTTAGTGTCCAGATATCTGCTTATCTTCCCATAGTATTCGAAACTAACTTTGATTCCGGCAAGGCACTTGAACAATTGATTGACCTCCTTCGGATCTAAGGTGAAGCAAGAGGGGGGCAATATTGTTCTTCCTTCTTGTTTACTTTTTTGCCCCTATCTTCCGTCTCAGTCTCCGTCTCGGTCTCCTCTGACGACCTTTTACCGGGCATTTGGAGATCTTTCCTGATTTTCAAAAATTCCAAGTCTTTTCTTGCCTTCGGCCCATCCTTGGTCCTCTCCGGCATGTTCATCAATGTTCCAAGCAAACTCTCAAGGATATTTTTTGTGATATGCATTTGATCAAGGCTATGAGGCGTGTCAAGTATGGGCCAGTATTCCAAGTCCCAGAAAACAGATCTCGTCTTCCATACCTTCAGCAGGGGCTCCGACGCCTTTTTCTTCATCTTTCCCGGCGAGGGGCACTCTTTCCAGTTCTTCAATAACTCATATATTTCTGCACCGCTACGCTTACGTCGAGGACCTCGATGCTCAGCCTTACCATTGAATAGATCTCCATGCTTTCTCCATGGGTCATCCTTCTCGAGCCATCTTCGATGCCCCATGTACACGATTTTCGAAGACCCGCCATCTTTCGATAGCTGCAGAGAAGTTGTATCATCCATGCACCTCGTGCATCCGCAATATCCATGGCACACCTGGCCGGAGAGATAGCTGTAACCGAGATAGTCCTGCACCGTCGTGATCAGCGCGGCTCTCATGTAGAAATACTCTCCTTTGCTTGCATCCCATGTCTTGGCCGGCATTGTCCATAAGGTTGGTAACTCCTCTTTTAGTAACCCGAGATACATATTTATATCATTTCCCGGTTGTCTCGGCCCTTGAATAAGCATAGCCATGTGTATGTATTTTTCCTTCATGCACAACCAGGGGGAGGTTGTACATCCATACAAACATGGGCCATGTGCTATGATTGGTGTTCTGGTTGCCAAATGGATTCATGCCATCACTACTAGCGCCAAGCACGATGTTCCTTGGATCATTTGCGAAGAAATCAAATTCAACATTTAATGCTCTCCACTGGCTAGCATCTACGAGGTGTCTCAGCTTCGGCTCATCTTCGTCATCTGGCTTCACCCTCTCCGCGTGCCAGCGCATAAGCTTTGCTTCCTTAGGATCTACGAAATACTGCTGTAGACACGGAGTGATCGGAAAGTACCATACAACTTTTTGTGGAGCTTTCTTTCCCGCCTTTTTATATCGTGAAGCATTGCACTTTGGACAGATGGTTTTTTCAGCGTGCTCGTTCCGATATATGATGCAATCATTGATGCATGTGTGATATCTAATATGTGGCAGATCAAGAGGGCACATGATTTTCTTTGCCTCCTCGACACTAGTAGGACACAGGCTTCCCGTGGGAAGAACCTTCTTTAGGTACTTCAAAAGCTCATCCAGGCTTGTATCTGTCTATTTGTTTTTTGCCTTCATCTTTAGAAGTTCTAGTGTGAAACTCAAGTGGGTCACCTCGGGATTATTGCAACCATCATACAAAGGAGTCATCGAGTCTACCTCCAGTTGCGCCAGTTTGGCCTCCTCTCTAGAAGCAGCTCTGTCGCTAGTCGTATTCTTGTGAAGAAGGTCTCGAACATGCGGGTCCCACATGGCTGAACTTAGTAGCAACGAAGACGGTGGCGTGTCCGCGTCTTCTCCGCCTTGAACTGCCTCTTCGCCATCGACATTTCCGAGGCCGTCTTCCTCTTCGGGCATATAATTAGTCATCTCTTCGTCTGGTGGCCCCATGTCGTTATTTCCTGCCCGGTCGACGTCCTCATCATCTTCACTTATCCACCGAGTATGGCCATGCATGAAACCATGCATGAGCAGGTGCGCCTTGAATGTGCCACCCTCAAAGGGGTCGAGCCTGACAATTCCTTTGCATTTTCGACACAGACATAAAACAACCTTCAGTCTTTTTTCATACATGTCGTCCATAGCGGATTGCCAGTATCTTTCCACCATCCTTCCATTGACCTTCATGATCACCTGCGCGCGGAGCAAATATTATAACCACGTATATATGCATGTCTGGATCAAATTCATACAAAAATTCAGCATGACCTTCCCTAAACATAGGACATATTGAGTTTGCCCGAAATTTGCCGAAACGGAATTGAATCGACATTTCGGCAAAACATAGGCAACTCGTGTCACCCACATTATTTCATCAAATACACAATGTAGGAAACTCAAATTATGCCACACACAAATCGGTATATATATATTCTCATATCGCCCATATATATATAGTTGCGATCCTATCCACAGAAACCCCTTTTTTTTGCTCACCTATGTGTTGAGAGGGATATCAAGCACCTTTCTTCTTAATTACCTAGTAGCTCTAGATATATAGCTCTAACTAGCTAGCTAGCTAGCTAGCTAGCTAGGGAGAGAGAGAGAGAGAGCTAGCTAGGGAGATAGTGGGAGAGGAGAGGGAAGGCATTAATGGAAGGGGGTGGAGGGCAAAGAAGAGGGGGAGGGAGGGCTCTAATGGAGGGGTGGTGGAGGGGGGAGCATTGAATGGAACAAGCAAGGTGCAAGGAAAGGGGGAGAAAGGAAGGGGGAGAGGAAGAAGAAAGGGGAGGAAGGAGGGGAAAGGTGGTAGGTGGGTGGCGACCATAGCAGTAGCACGGGGTGCCAAAGCATGCTACTGCTATGAGTGCCAGCCAAAATATCTGCTGGTACGTAAAACTAGCTATAGCGCTTGTACAAAAACAACGCTACTGGTATAAGTTTACCCATAGAAGAAATAGCAGTAGCGCGTCTAGGTGCACGGGCGCTACAGCTACTTTCTTAACAGTAGCGCTTGTTAGACAACAAACGCTGCTAATATTTTTTGGTCGGGTGGTGTGCTGTGGCAAACTTACCAGTAGCGTGGCTTCCAAAAACCAATGCTGCTACTATGTTGTACCAGTAGCGCGCTTTGTAACAGATGCTACTGGTAACTATCAGTAGCGTGGGGTCCATAATACACGCTACTGGTAAACTTCTATGTATAAGCCTTTTCCTAGTATTGTAGGGTTGGAGTTGTATCTATAGTCGATGTCCATGGGTGTCCTCCATACATGTAACTTCTCTCCTTTGTCCAAGGGTTCTAGATGAGCCAAATCCCATCTCAAATCATCTCCTGATGGCCAAGGAAGTCGCGCGAACAGATGGAGATAAAATCCTTGAAGATTCACAGAAGTTACGGTTGTTTTCTTAACCCCGGTTGCCAGGTATGAGCGCATCAGACTGTACCCCACATCGTTGAAGAATCCAAGTTTGCATTCATTTTTACATTTAGTTTTCATGTAGTAGTTGTACACTTTGTCAAATTTTAACTCATTCATGCACCCTTTGATTGATTTCACTAGGTTAATGAAGGGTTAAATCAGGAGCACTAAAGAGAAGAGCCCAAGTATATGGGTGAAAATCACGTTATTTAATGTGATGAAAACCTACAATAAAGAGGGGTGAGCAGCGAAGCAATTTCTAGTTGAAAGAGGGACTCTAGGAGAGAAGACGATGCTTGGTACATGCGCACTTGCTCATACCAGGTAGTGTCGCCACCCCTGGGTCGATTATTTCACACTGTGGCTTCGGATTGTAAATCAGAGGTACAGAGTCCCCTAGCATTTGGAGGGGGGGTTAATAGAAGGGCCCTGCCATGCTGTCAGATCGATCAAGGACACTCCGACATCGACCCTAAGTGGAAACCTATCACTAGTGCAGAACCGGGCAATAGCACCGGTTCGTGAGGCCCTTTAGTGCTGGTTCCATAACCGGCACTAAAGTGTGGGCACTAAAGCCCCCCCCCCCCCCTTAATACCGGTTCAGCACGAACCAGTGCTAAAGGGCAACCACGTGGCACGAGCCAGCTCCGGGGGCCGGGAGCCCTTTAGTACCGGTTGGTAACACCAACCGGTACTAAAATGTTTGGGGTTTTTTTGGATTTATGATTTCTTTTTCATTTAATTTTGTGTTTTCCATTTTAATTCTTTTTCGTTTGCTGGTATTTTACGATACTACACATTGTACACGTTATGCATATATATATATATACATATATATATATAAATAAAATTTCTACTAGAACCAATCATATATATATCTTCAATGTCTCACAAACCACCATATTAATTCACACATACACACATGTATAGCTATATACAATTTCTCCTACATATGCATGTTGCCTTCGGAGCCAGTGACATTAGCCTAATTGGTGCCTTTGGAGCACAATGACAATTGGAAGTGGTTCATGACCTGATCGATGGGGGCGGTAGCGGGTAATAGTATTCTCCCTTCAGATTTATGACCTGGTCGAGCAAAAATCCCGCTATTTCCTCTTGAAGTGCTTCTACGCGCTCCGTTTCTAGGAGCTTGTCCCGCACCTCTGTGAACTGTTAAGAAGGAGATCAATATGCATGTGTATTAGTTGTGTGACTAGATATCGATAATGGTGTAAAAATTGTGAATAGTGTTCTGACAAGCGTACCCATTCCTGTCTTTGAGATCTGCTCCTTTCGGACGCCATCATGCGAATGTTCTCGCAAACGCAGAATGCACACAGATCAGTCCCCTGCGCCTGCTTCAGGGCCTTTATTACGAGAATGGAATTTAATTTGATCAGATAATAATTAATCAAGCATGATAATTAAAGAGATGGCAGTTAGCTAGCTAGCTAGTACTACTTAATTACTTACCTTGGGTCGAAACCATTTCAGCTGTCGTTTCCATTCGCCTTCCGTGACGCTGATGAACCTTGCTCAAGCCCTGCCCGCCGACAAAGAAAATGAATAAAGGGGTTATTAAATAGTTCATATTATGAAATGACGAACTAAATAGGCCGAGATATATAGTTAATAATGATTGAAATTACCTGTTGACTATCCCAAACAAGATGTTATAGTCACTATTTACTTTGAGTAGTGAGTCCAGTATTTCAACTGTTCCGGCGTCAACTTTAATGATACACAAGATCCAGTGAAATCTGCATGCACACACGTTTGCATGTCTTAATTAAGCGGGCATATGTAAGCAAAAACATGTAGCTAGCTAGTAGGCAAAAACAGAGAATTTGTAGTACAAGAAAGTGTGACTCACTGGAAGTTGTAAGGAAGTAGTATATCTTCATTGTATTTGAGGCGCTTCAAGAACTCTAGCATGCTGTCCTCTACCTGCTTTTCATGATGCTTGTTTATTTTCCATGTGTATTCATTAACGGTGTTTGGGTCAATGAACCCAATGCCATAGTGTCCACCTTTTCTCATTTCATACATCTTCATCCAGCATAATACCATAGAAAAGAATATAGTGAGGATAATTACAGGTAATGATTGATCAAAAGGATCACTACAGCTAGCTTGAGACTTAAATTACAGAAAGAAATCACTTACAGACAATAGCAACTGACGATAGATTTGTCGAGTGCGTCTTGATTGTATAACTGAAACAGTTCAGAATACTCAACGGTCACAGGTTTCTGATGGTAGTAATGATCCTTCTTGACTTGCACCATGAGGGACTCTCGATCGGATCTCTTGGTAATGTCCATGTACCATTGATGCAATTCATACATTCTCGTTGGGAGCTTCTTGACCTCTTCTGGCTTGACCAAAGGTTGGCCCCGGGCATATTTCTGTTTTATTTCCTCCTCTATAAGCACGGGCATGTCCTCGATCTCGAGGAGTTGTCCAACAGTGATGTCCTCGATCTCCGAGTGTGTGCTCCTCGTCACCTCCAGGAATGTCAAGCTCTAGCCCCGAATATTGGTCCACCACCTCATCAACCATGACACGAGCATAGCCTGCTGGAATCGGGTTGCAATGGAAGGTTGCATCAGGGGAATTTGTATAAGCAACGCCGTCTGCCACCTTCAAGGATATGTTCTTAATTTTGAAGTGTAGCTCGCAGTTAGTGTTCTCCGCGATGTCATCCACGGGGTATCTATCTAGCATTGTGTAACGCCCCGAGACCGACGCTCCAGAAGACTTCCAGCTACTCCGAGTTTCGTCGTGTGATTTGTTTTGTTTGTTGCATCATTTGCATTGCATCATGCCATCATGTCATTTTTTTTTAAACTCAACTAAATAAATCGTATGGATTTTTTTTCGATCCATTTAAATCGAGGGAACTCACTCGTGATTTCTCTTTATAACATATTAAAGCCTCTCAATATTATTAGGGAGCTATAATAAAAATATTCCATTTTTGGAATTCACCATAACACACTTGCAAAATCCCAATGCTTCTGTTGTCTTAATTCTTGATCTCCAACTTTGCCATTTATTCTTTCATCATCTTCCGGAGCTCCACCAAATATCTCAACATTTTTTACTACTCCTAAAGTCTAGACTCCATTCAAACTCCTTCGGTGCAAGTTAAATAATTTTAGATTTAACTTCTCCTATTTTGTTGGAACCATTTTTGTTGGGTTGGAAATATTCCGTAAAGCCTTACAAATATGTCCCACCATTTTATTCTTGTTCTTGGCCTTTCTTTTAATTCTTTTGAATTGCTCTCTATTTTTTTCTGCTAAAGAGAGAGAGAGAGAAGGAGCCCAGCAGCCTGGGCCTCCCATCCTCCCGCGCCGGCCCAAGGCCAAGGCCCAGCCGCCCCCACCAATCCCTCCTAACCCTAGCCCGAACCCCCCTGCCCGATCCCCCACTCTCCCTCGTCTCCTCCCTCGCGCCGTCACCACACACGCAACACACCAGGGAGGAGTCCCCGCGCCCGATTCCCCAGCTCCTCGAGCCGGAGGGCCTCGCGTGCGAGCTCGACCCCGAGCGCCTGAGATGCTCTTCCTCCCTTCTCCTCGTGCGCCCGCAACCATCGCCTCCCTGCCATGACCGCGTGCCGCCCCTCTCCTCCGAGCGCCGCGTCGGGCCTCCTGCACCGTAACTGGAGTCCAACTCCGACGCCCCTGCCTCGCGTCGTCTTCTTCAACCCCCTGCCCGAGTCCCCTGCATCACGCCCCATCGCCGGAGCCGCGTCAAGCCGCCGTCCTCTCCTCGCTGGTGCGCCCCCTCCATTCCGGCGCCGGGAACGGAACCCCGCGCCCGGATCTCGCCTCCACCACCATGCGCCGCGTGCCCAACCTCCTCCCTCACCTGCGGCCGTGCCTCCTCCTCCGCATCAGCCGGCTTCTCCCCTCGTTCCCACGCAGCGCCATGCCCCGTCGCCCCTTCGGTCGCTGCGACCAGGAGCGCTGCCGCCCTCCTTCCTCATCTGCACCGAGCCCCGCGGCCACTTCGTCCATGTCGCCCCGCGCCTCCGTTCTGCGAGACCGCCCGTTCCTCCCATCGCCACCCGCCGCCGCCGGCGACCACCAGGAGGGCCACCTCCGGCTTCCCCGTCCTCTGCTTCGCCTCGTGCCCAACGGCTTGTCCGACGCTGCCCTGCACCAGCTCGTGTGTCCGCGCGTGTAGCCAGGACTGCCAAGACTCAATGGTTTTCCATGCGTCACCGGGAGCTCCTCCAATTGTTGCCCCGTACACCGCTTTGCTGCTGCCGCTGGATCGCCGAGACCGATCCCCCGAGGAACCTTGTGTTCAACTACACAACGAGCAAGTTCCACTACAACCCATGTTCGACTACGTGGATTCGCCAAGTACCACGACGACCATCGCTTGCCAAGATCGACTACACGGTGATGCGACAAGTACCTCTCTCGACGACCCTGGACGACTACAAAAACGTGTACCACTACCGTCGACCCTCGAAGACCCCGTGGACCCCGAACATCTACGGATCATGAACACCTACTTCCACTACGAGATGTACCTCTACCGACACCGCGAACGACTACTTCCATGACGTCCCGTGAACGCCTACTTCCTCTACACCGCTCCGAAATCGAACCGCTCCAAAAACGCACGCTTCAAAGGTATAACCCGAGACGACCGCGATGAGATGGCCTTGCATGTATGAGATGTACGATACGTTTGCACCGTGTTCGAATTGTCACTCGTTTTCCATGCCACTAACCCGTGGGAACCCGGTAGTCGGGAGCACCCCACCATCTCTAGCATGTTGCGCACATCCGCGCGCCTCCTTTTGCACCGGTATCTCCATGAGTTACCGGGGCCGGAATGTTGCCGTGGCACCCTTTTTGTTCCGCCATGGTGACCAAATGCTTCATAACATTCTCATGTCAACATTTTCATAAAATCGCATAAAAGTTGTATATGTCATCCGCATCATGATAACAACATTTAAAATGTTTAAACTTGTTGTTGCATTAAATTGCTAAATGCATATGGGGATTTACCGGATTTGTTGTTTTTATATCCGGCCCCATTTAAATTGTTTAGATGGTATAGTTTATATTATGCTTCACCTCTTGCCATGTTTAACAACAGTTAATATTGTTGGGTAGCTTAAACGAGAGATAACTAAATAATTGATGTGGTGTTCCGTCAACATGCACCTCGTTGCATATTGAGCTCCACTTAACTTGTAGTATTGTTTGTTGCACTTTACCATGCCATGCCTCATTAAACCGGACATGCATCATACTTGTTTGTGCATCATGACTTGTTTATGCTTGTGTGTTTACTATGTTGTTTGTTTCTTTCCGGGTTGCTTCTCTCGTTAGCTTCGGTTTCGTTCCGGAGTTGTGAGGATTTGTTCGTCTACGACCGTTTGTCTTCTTCTTGGATTCGTTCTTCTTCCTTGCAGGATCTCAGGCAAGATGATCATACCCTCGAAATCACTACTATCTTTGCTATGCTAGTTTGCTCGCTCTTGCTATGCTAATGCTACGATGCCTACCATTTGCTTGTCAGCCTCCCAAATTGCCATGTCAAACCTCTAACCCACCATGTCCTAGCAAACCGTTGATTGGCTATGTTACCGCTTTGCTTAGCCCCTCTTATAGCGTTGTTAGTTGCAGGTGAAGATTGGAGTTTGTTCCTTGTTGGAACATGGAGATGTTGTTCCTTGTTGGAACATGTTTGCTTGTTGGGATATCACAATATATCTTATTTAATTAATGCATCTATATACTTGGTAAAGGGTGGAAGGCTCGGCCTTATGCCTGGTGTTTTGTTCCACTCTTGCCGCCCTAGTTTCCGTCATATCGGTGTTATGTTCCTGGATTTTGCGTTCCTTACACGGTTGGGCTATAATGGGAACCCCTTGACAGTTCGCCTTAAGTAAAGCTCTTCCAGCAATGCCCAACATTGGTTTTACCATTTGCACTAACAACCTACCACCTTCCCTTGGGTTCTGCAGACTCAAGGGTCATCTTTATTCTAACCCCCCC
>NC_057812.1:34665519-34673649 GCF_018294505.1 Triticum aestivum
GAGCCCTGTGCAGCGCCCCCTCGGGGAAACTCGAGGTTTGGTTTTAGTTGTACAGATTGCTCATCTGAGTGTGCCCTGAGAAAGAGATATGTGCAGCTCCTATCGGGATTTGTCGGCACATTCGGGCGGTGTTGCTGGTTTAGTTTTACCATGTCGAAATGTCTTGTTGTACCGGGATACCGAGTCTGATCGGAACGTCTCGGGTGGAGGTCTATTCCTTCATTGACCGTGAGAGCTTGTGATGGGCTAAGTTGGGACACCCCTGCAGGGTATTATCTTTCGAAAGCCGTGCCCGCGGTTATGGGCAGATGGGAATTTGTTAACGTCCGGTTGTAGAAAACCCGAAGTTGACCTTATTTAAAATACATCAACCGCGTGTGTAACCGTGATGGTCTCTTCTCGGCGGAGTCCGGGAAGTGAACACGGTGTTGGAGTTATGCTTGACGTAGGTTGCTATAGGATCACTTCTTGATCATACTTTTATCGACCGTGCTTTGCCCTCTCTTCTCGCTCTCTTTTGCGATTGTAGCCACCATATATGCTAGTCGCTTGCTGCAGCTCCACCTCATTACTCCATCCTTCCTATAAGCTTAAATAGTCTTGATCTCGCGGGTGCGAGATTGCTGAGTCCCCGTGGCTCACAGATACTTCCAAAACCAGTTTGCAGGTGCCTATGTTACCGTGCAGATGATGCAACCAAGCTCAAGGAGGAGCTCGATGAAGATCTTACCCTTTGTGTTGTTTTGTTCTAGTTGATCAGTAGTGGAGCCCAGTTGGGGTCGATCGGGGACCTTTGTCGTATTTGGGGTTCTTCTTTTATTTTGGTTCCGTAGTCGGACCTTGATTGTATCTGGATGATGTAATGCTTTATTCATGTAATTGTGTGAAGTGGCGATTGTAAGCCAACTATGTATCTCTTTCCCTTATGTATTACATGGGTTGTGTGAAGATTACCTCACTTGCGACATTGCTTTCAATGCGGTTATGCCTCTAAGTCGTGCTTCGACACGTGGGAGATATAGCCGCATCGAGGGCGTTACAAGTTGGTATCAGAGCCTTCCCCGACCTTAGGAGCCCCACTGCTTGATCGTTTTTAGCGGCCGAGTTGTGTCTAGAAAAATATTTTGAGTCATTTAGGATTATATATATCGGAGAGTTAGGAATTCTTTTTACTCCCCAGTCTCTTCATCTCTCTGGTAAGGCATCCTGACGTAGAGTTTTGACTCTTCTCTTCTCAAATTTCACTAAAAAAAATTTAGGATCACGCGGGTATCTTGGAATCGTTCCGATGGTTTTATGATGAGAACATTGTCTTGGTGCCTCCTGTCAGGGGTTTAGTGGAAGTGTCCCGGGGAGTTGAGCTCTGAGGTGTTGTCGTCATAATTTTATCGTTGCAGTTCTGGAATACCTGAGTTTAGTACGCCGACATCGAAAATCTCTTTTATGCAGTTGTTGGTGAGATAACCCCGATAACCTAGTACTGAGGTGAGTACGGGAGTATTGCCATGACTTGTATAACGGATGCTTTTCGAAGGTTGAGGTAGACGATTTCTGAAGGTTTCTTGGTTATGTGTTGAAGGATGGATACAGCTGGATGTAGGATTTGTTAGTTTGGGGTGAGATATTATGCTTCCCCTGTATCCCCAACACCTGATTGCATAACCGGAAAATTTCGGGAGTTTCATAGGTGGGAATTCAAGTAGCTCTTGGGATATCTTTCCGACGGATGTATGATATGAAATTGGGGTTCGACGTCTAGTGGTCCGCCTATTCACGGTCGATTTTACAGTGGTCTCGTTGTGTCTTAAAGAGTCCTTGGCTATGCCGACTCGGGGACGCTTCGTATGTCATGTGCACTGCCTTGTACATGATGGTGCTGTACGATCGAGCCCGTGTAGGCCCCACCACGAAAACTTCGGACGAAATCTCTATCATATGTTTGTTCTGGCTTATTTTGCAAGCCAATCCTTTGTTTTGTTTTGAGTTGTGGTATTCGAGTTGCTTCGAAGTCAAATGTTGATTCCATACCTTTTCCAAATGGTGTTCTCATATTCCTATGTGAATACTAATCCTTCTTGATCATCGAGTCTGTCTTGTCAATCCTTTTTTTTAACCAGTGTGTCTCTCCTCAAGTGGATCCGTTCACGTCAACATTTGCAAGATCATTTATCACTTCTTCTCAACGGTGTTTGTTTCATCCGTCTCCAAGTTACCTTTGTTTTTCCCACCCTCCCTCCCTTTTGTTTTTCTTCAAGGACTAAGATTTCTTCTTCAAGTATCCATTTTATTGATGGGAAGTTTCTCCATTCTTTTCCGTCAATGTTCTTATCCGGTGATTCCCATGAAGATTCTAATGGAGCTTCAAGTTCGTCATTCCTCGTTCTTTTCTTCTCCGGTGGATTTAATTCAAGCTTTGGTATTAAGCATACTCCTTTTCTTTTTTTTTCCAATGCTTTTCTTATGCTGGTGCACCTCTTAATCATCCATCTCTCGCTATTAAATTGTTCCGGAGTGCTCAAGATATCTCGAAGATTCGTGTTTCCACTCTGCATTCGTTCAAGCTCTTTCGAGATTGGTATCTCATTCAAGTCATTTAATTCAACCGGTGCAACATCTCTTTTAAATCTTTTCAACGGTGTTCTTTTGAGTGGGCCCTAACCCACAGGTCTTTTCCCAGGATCTTACCTGACTCTTCTATTTTCCCAGAGCTATCCTAAATTCTTCTCCAAGTTTGACGTAAGAATGAGTTATCATTAGTCAAATGCTTTTCTCCAAGATCTTTCAAATTCTTTTCATAGTTGGCTCAACCTCTTCGCTTTTGATTCTTTCGGTGTGCCTCAATAATTCTTGGTGGTGTTTCTCGTTGTCATTCTCATCATTTGAAGACCGAAGAAGAGTTTCTCTTTAATCTTGCTCTATTCTCTTCAAGATTCATGGTGCTAGCTTGTTGCCATCCTCTCATAATTGTTTTCGATTGTGAGAATCTTTTTCACCCATAAGGAGATATTCAAGAGTCTTCTCAGTTTGTCATCCGGAGTCCATCAATTCAGGTTTATTCATTCTCAGCCGTCAGTTATCATTCTCCTATCTTGCCGGTGCATCTATCGAATATCCTCTAATCAGTTCTTGATCTCTTTGTTCTCATGTATCTAGTTTGTCTCAAGCACCTTCGTTCATTTGCTAATTCTTACCGGTGATGCACCCCTACTTCGATCATTTTCAATTCTTACGGTGGTTCTTTCAAGATCTCTCTTCCTTGTTCATCATATCAATTCATTTGTTGTTCCAATCCTACCGGTGGTTCGTTGAAGACCTTCTCAAGTTTACGCTATATCTCTTTTAATCCTTTCTACGAGAATAAGTAGTATGCCAAATCCGTTGATTGTCGTCAATTTAATTGGTGAAGGATAAGCATAACATAATTCTTATTCTTGTTCATCCAAGTGATTAATTCTTTATTCCGGAGGCCCTTAAAATTCTCGGTTTCATTTGTTTCATCTTCTCTTTTTCCCGGAGTTCCAAGCTCTAATTATCACGGAGATCCATCTGAATCATTGCAAGGATTCACCTTGTGTTTTCAATTTCTCTTTCTTTTCATTCCTTTTGTTTACCGGAGTTCTTCATGGAGGTTATACATGATGGTTCATCAAGGATTTAATTCGCTTCTCAAAGTTTTCATCGAGATTCTTTCCTAAGGAGCTCAAGCTTTCTTCATATGGTAATCCGGAGTGCAATTCTTTCTACCATATTTTGGAGGTGGTATTATGTCATTCTTGATAATTTGAGTTCATGTTCCATGATTCACATGTTGTTAAGAATGAGTTATTTTTAAATCCATCAACCTCGTTGTTGGAGTTATCTTGTGTCATATTTCACCTAAAAGCCTTCCATTGGAAATGTTGATATTTGTGGTGCTTGCCAATGATCCAAGTTATCTCTTTATCATCTTGGTGGAAGAAGTTTTCATCTCTTCGTTGATCTCAAGCAAGCAATTGTTTCCGTTAGTGGACAGTTGTCACCTCATAATTTTGAGATGTTTTCCATAAGCCCACTACAAGCTTGTGCTTTTCGTTGTTGATTTTCCAACAACTCCGTTCAGTTCTTCTTTGCAAGGATGCTTTCCAAACTCATTTGTGGCAGAAGTTGGCATTTTCTTCTCCATTCTGTTATTCCAATGATATATCTTCTATTATTTCTTTCGGAGGCATTGTGACGTTGCTCTTTTCACTCACCATCTCGATTCGTGAGGATCGTGTTCTTTTCTTGCTTATCCATTTAACCGGAGTGTCGTGTTTTCATTCGAGTTCTCTAATCTTATCAAGTTTTCCCTCCTTCCTCAACTGGAGAGCTGTCTAAAATCCTTCTTACCCATTGTGCCATTCTTTCAATAGTTCCGGAGGCAGTGTGTTGTTGATTCCATCAAGTAACATCCCATCTTCTCAAGTTCATGTTCTATTCCTTCCATGTTCAACCGGAGTACTGCCCGAATTCTTCCCCTCTCATCTTGTTTTAACCGGAGTGGTTTCGAATTCTATCTTGTCCATTAAACTCTTGATTCATGTCTTTGCAACCTTCAAGTTCTCGTAATGTTCCTTGTTCCTCTTTCTAACGGATTGTTTGCAATCTCGTTCATCTCCTTTGTATTCTTTCTTTCAATTTGTTCAACCTCTCAAGGTTCTTTGGTTTCACTCATTGGTCGAAGAAGCAACTTAGTTTTACCTCATCTCTTCCTCTTCCGTTTCCCTCCGGTGCCATTCTAGATCTCGGGACGAGATCCTCTTGTAGTGGTGGAGTGTTGTAACGCCCCGAGACCGACGCTCCAGAAGACTTCCAGCTACTCCGAGTTTCGTCGTGTGATTTGTTTTGTTTGTTGCATCATTTGCATTGCATCATGCCATCATGTCATTTATTTTTTTTAAAACTCAACTAAATAAATCATATGGATTTTTTTTCGATCCATTTAAATCGAGGGAACTCACTCGTGATTTCTCTTTATAACATATTAAAGCCTCTCAATATTATTAGGGAGCTATAATAAAAATATTCCATTTTTGGAATTCACCATAACACACTTGCAAAATCCCAATGCTTCTGTTGTCTTAATTCTTGATCTCCAACTTTGCCATTTATTCTTTCATCATCTTCCGGAGCTCCACCAAATATCTCAACATTTTTTACTACTCCTAAAGTCTAGACTCCATTCAAACTCCTTCGGTGCAAGTTAAATAATTTTAGATTTAACTTCTCCTATTTTATTGGAACCATTTTTGTTGGGTTGGAAATATTCCGTAAAGCCTTACAAATATGTCCCACCATTTTATTCTTGTTCTTGGCCTTTCTTTTAATTCTTTTGAATTGCTCTCTATTTTTTTCTGCTAAAGAGAGAGAGAGAGAAGGAGCCCAGCAGCCTGGGCCTCCCATCCTCCCGCGCCGGCCCAAGGCCAAGGCCCAGCCGCCCCCACCAATCCCTCCTAACCCTAGCCCGAACCCCCCTGCCCGATCCCCCACTCTCCCTCGTCTCCTCCCTCGCGCCGTCACCACACACGCAACACACCAGGGAGGAGTCCCCGCGCCCGATTCCCCAGCTCCTCGAGCCGGAGGGCCTCGCGTGCGAGCTCGACCCCGAGCGCCTGAGATGCTCTTCCTCCCTTCTCCTCGTGCGCCCGCAACCATCGCCTCCCTGCCATGGCCGTGTGCCGCCCCTCTCCTCCGAGCGCCGCGTCGGGCCTCCTGCGCCGTAACTGGAGTCCAACTCCGACGCCCCTGCCTCGCGTCGTCTTCTTCAACCCCCTGCCCGAGTCCCCTGCATCACGCCCCATCGCCGGAGCCGCGTCAAGCCGCCGTCCTCTCCTCGCCGGTGCGCCCCCTCCATTCCGGCGCCGGGAACGGAACACCGCGCCCGGATCTCGCCTCCACCACCATGCGCCGCGTGCCCAACCTCCTCCCTCACCTGCGGCCGTGCCTCCTCCTCCGCATCAGCCGACTTCTCCCCTCGTTCCCACGCAGCGCCATGCCCCGTCGCCCCTTCGGTCGCTGCGACCAGGAGCGCTGCCGCCCTCCTTCCTCATCTGCACCGAGCCCCGCGGCCACTTTGTCCATGTCGCCCCGCGCCTCCGTTCCGCGAGACCGCCCGTTCCTCCCATCGCCACCCACCGCCGTCGGCGACCACCAGGAGGGCCACCTCCGGCTTCCCCGTCCTCTGCTTCGCCTCGTGCCCAACGGCTTGTCCGACGCTGCCCTGCACCAGCTCGTGTGTCCGTGCGTGTAGCCAGGACTGCCAAGACTCAATGGTTTTCCATGCGTCGCCGGGAGCTCCTCCAATTGTTGCCCCGTACACCGCTTTGCTGCTGCCGCTGGATCGCCAAGACCGATCCCCCGAGGAACCTTGTGTTCAACTACACAACGAGCAAGTTCCACTACAACCCATGTTCGACTACGTGGATTCGCCAAGTACCACGACGACCATCGCTTGCCAAGATCGACTACACGGTGATGCGACAAGTACCTCTCTCGACGACCCTGGACGACTACAAAAACGTGTACCACTACCGTCGACCCTCGAAGACCCCGTGGACCCCGAACATCTACGGATCATGAACACCTACTTCCACTACGAGATGTACCTCTACCGACGCCGCGAACGACTACTTCCACGACGTCCCGTGAGCGCCTACTTCCTCTACACCGCTCCGAAATCGACCGCTCCAAAAACGCACGCTTCAAAGGTATAACCCGAGACGACCGCGATGAGATGGCCTTGCATGTATGAGATGTACGATACGTTTGCACCGTGTGCGAATTGTCACTCGTTTTCCATGCCACTAACCCGTGGGAACCCGGTAGTCGGGAGCACCCCACCATCTCTAGCATGTTGCGCACATCCGCACGCCTCCTTTTGCACCGGTATCTCCATGAGTTACCGGGACCGGAATGTTGCCGTGGCACCATTTTTGTTTCGCCGCCGTGGCACCCTTTTTGTTCCGCCATGGTGACCAAATGCTTCATAACATGCTCATGTCAACATTTTCATAAAATCGCATAAAAGTTGTATATGTCATCCGCATCATGATAACAACATTTAAAATGTTTAAACTTGTTGTTGCATTAAATTGCTAAATGCATATGGGGATTTACCGGATTTGTTGTTTTTATATCCGGCCCCATTTAAATTGTTTAGATGGTATAGTTTATATTATGCTTCACCTCTTGCCATGTTTAACAACAGTTAATATTGTTGGGTAGCTTAAACGAGAGATAACTAAATAATTGATGTGGTGTTCCGTCAACATGCACCTCATTGCATATTGAGCTCCACTTAACTTGTAGTATTGTTTGTTGCACTTTGCCATGCCATGCCTCATTAAACCAGACATGCATCATACTTGTTTGTGCATCATGACTTGTTTATGCTTGTGTGTTTACTATGTTGTTTGTTTCTTTCCGGGTTGCTTCTCTCGTTAGCTTCAGTTTCGTTCCGGAGTTGTGAGGATTTGTTCGTCTACGACCGTTTGTCTTCTTCTTGGATTCGTTCTTCTTCCTTGCGGGATCTCAGGCAAGATGATCATACCCTCGAAATCACTACTATCTTTGCTATGCTAGTTTGCTCGCTCTTGCTATGCCGATGCTACGATGCCTACCATTTGCTTGTCAGCCTCCCAAATTGCCATGTCAAACCTCTAACCCACCATGTCCTAGCAAACCGTTGATTGGCTATGTTACCGCTTTGCTTAGCCCCTCTTATAGCGTTGTTAGTTGCAGGTGAAGATTGGAGTTTGTTCCTTGTTGGAACATGGAGATGTTGTTCCTTGTTGGAACATGTTTACTTGTTGGGATATCACAATATATCTTATTTCATTAATGCATCTATATACTTGGTAAAGGGTGGAAGGCTCGGCCTTATGCCTGGTGTTTTGTTCCACTCTTGCCGCCCTAGTTTCCGTCATATCGGTGTTATGTTCCCGGATTTTGCGTTCCTTACACGGTTGGGCTATAATGGGAACCCCTTGACAGTTCGCCTTAAGTAAAGCTCTTCCAGCAATGCCCAACATTGGTTTTACCATTTGCACTAACAACCTACCACCTTCCCTTGGGTTCTGCAGACTCAAGGGTCATCTTTATTCTAACCCCCCC
>NC_057812.1:34673773-34677412 GCF_018294505.1 Triticum aestivum
GCCCCCTCGGGGAAACTCGAGGTTTGGTTTTAGTTGTACGGATTTCTCATCTGAGTGTGCCCTGAGAAAGAGATATGTGCAGCTCCTATCGGGATTTGTCGGCACATTCGGGCGGTGTTGCTGGTTTAGTTTTACCCTGTCGAAATGTCTTGTTGTACCGGGATACCGAGTCTGATCGGAACGTCTCGGGTGGAGGTCTATTCCTTCGTTGACCGTGAGAGCTTGTGATGGGCTATGTTGGGACACCCCTGCAGGGTATTATCTTTCGAAAGCCGTGCCTGCGGTTACGGGCAGATGGGAATTTGTTAACGTCCGGTTGTAGAAAACCCGAAGTTGACCTTATTTAAAATACATCAACCGCGTGTGTAACCGTGATGGTCTCTTCTCAGCGGAGTCCGGGAAGTGAACACGGTGTTGGAGTTATGCTTGACGTAGGTTGCTATAGGATCACTTCTTGATCATACTTTTATCGACCGTGCTTTGCCCTCTCTTCTCGCTCTCTTTTGCGATTGTAGCCACCATATATGCTAGTCGCTTGCTGTAGCTCCACCTCATTACTCCATCCTTCCTATAAGCTTAAATAGTCTTGATCTCGCGGGTGCGAGATTGCTGAGTCCCCGTGGCTCACAGATACTTCCAAAACCAGTTTGCAGGTGCCTATGTTACCGTGCAGATGATGCAACCAAGCTCAAGGAGGAGCTCGATGAAGATCTTGCCCTTTGTGTTGTTTCGTTCTAGTTGATCAGTAGTGGAGCCCAGTTGGGGTCGATCGGGGACCTTTGTCGTATTTGGGGTTCTTCTTTTTTTTGGTTCCGTAGTCGGACCTTGATTGTATCTGGATGATGTAATGCTTTATTCATGTAATTGTGTGAAGTGGCGATTGTAAGCCAACTATGTATCTCTTTCCCTTATGTATTACATGGGTTGTGTGAAGATTACCTCACTTGCGACATTGCTTTCAATGCGGTTATGCCTCTAAGTCGTGCTTCGACACGTGGGAGATATAGCCGCATCGAGGGCGTTACACATTGCGTCAAACGGGGTGGAACCCACGGCTGCTTCTCGGCATGGATGGGGCGGTGGTATCCAATGTTGGATCATCCGCTAGCTGCTGCAGCTGCTGAGACCCCCTTTGCTGGCTAAGTGAGTCGATCTGCTCCTGCTGCCGCTGGAATTTGACTACCAAGTCCGCGTGCGCCAATTCTAGGCCTTGAAGGCGTTCATAGTCCAGCTTCCTCTTCTCCTCCTCCATCTTCCTCTGCTTCTCCTCCGCAATCTTCCTTCTCGCACGGGTTCTGTAGTCGGCGTTCCAGTCGAAAACCCCTCATACCACGGAATAGCGCCCTTGCCTCGTGTTCTTCCTGGGTGTTCAGGATTTCCCAGGGCACGCGTAAGCTCGTCGTTCTCTCTGTTGGGCTGGAACACCCCGTTCGAGCCTCTTCTATTGCAACAAGTATACTATCGTCGGCTCTGTTCAGACATGCCTTCGTCGAAACTTTGCCTGTCTTCGGGTCCAACTCCCCCCATGCGCATAGAACCAAGTCCTGCACCTGGGGGCCAGCTCTTAGTAACCGGAGTGACACCTGCATCCTCTATCTCTTTCTCAGACTTATCCCACTTAGGCATTGCCACCGCGTAGCCACCTGGCCCCAGCTTATGGAACTTATCCTTTTTTTCGGCATTCTTCTTGTTTATTCTCGATCGTTCCTTAGCTAATTCTGAATCCTTGAATTTCACGAAATCGTCCCAATGAGCACTTTGATTCTCTAGTGTTCCCTCGAATACTGGAGTCTTCCTTCCTCCCTTGACGTACTTGTCCCATTCACGATTCTTGTGGTTCTTGAATGCAACCGCCATCTTCCTAAGAGCAGCGTCCTTGACTTTCTGCACATCTGCTTCTGTGAAATGATCTAGTAGGGTGAAATGTTCCATGAGAGTATCCCAAAGCAGACTTTTTTGTCTGTCGTCGACAAAAGTAAGAACTGGACGTGGCTTTGCTGGCTCTCTCCATTCTTGAAGGGAGATCGGGAGTTGGTCCTTCACAAGAACTCCGCACTGACGAACGAACTTGTCTGCAATCTTCTTAGGCGCTAATGGTTCTCCATTAGGTTTGATTTCCTCAATATTATACTTTACGCCCTCCTTCAACTTTTTGTTCGGGCCTCGTTTCGTCCTGTTGCCTGAAGATTTGCTCGATCCGGATGGCTGAAAGAAGAAAGATCGATTCGTTAATATATCTTCAACTCATTTAAAACATGTGATGATCACTAGATGCCTGCTTATATGAATATATATACCTCGCCGGTCTTTGTTGTTTCAGGATCAACATGTTCTTCATCATTGTCATAATCGTAGTTCATGACTTCATCAATTCTGTCGTCGCGATCGAATATCATATCACCCTCTCCGGTGTTGTTTCGAAATTCGGAGCCGTCATAATCTTCTTCATTCTGATCATCATCTGGCCCGCGTATTATATCGAACATGGTCTGTTCTCCCTCTCTGTCGGTATTGTCCGCCATAGCTTTTATTTAACTATGCCAAAAGAAATATAAAACAATTTAGTATTCAAATTACATCGTCTCGAATAATAGATATAATCTCGAATACATCGTCTCGAATAATAGATATAATCTCGAATACATCGTCTTGAATAATAGATATAATCTCGAATACATCGTCTTGAATAATATATAATATTGAATAGTACATCACTGGCTAGGTAGCTAATTAAAGATCGAATACTACAGAAGAATCTAGGACACTCGCGGTTCCTGCGGCGTGGGCGGTGGACACCCAAAGAGAAGGAACCCTCACAGGATCATAGCTGAAGTGAGATCCCTGAAGAAACTGCCAGGTATTGGAGAACCTGCCGCCCTCTAACGCAACCATGTAGCGATGGACGTGCTCGTCCTCCTCCCTGACATGGCGATGTACCACCTCCGGCGGGGCCGGCTCCCTCCGCACCGAAACTGGCCCACGCGAACGCCACCAAACGAGATCAGGGTCGACGACGGGACCCGGGGCCGGGTTCCTCATCAAGCGGCGCGCCCCTCCAGGCAGCACCTCCCAGTGCCAGCCCGGCGGAGCCCAGTCCCGGACATGGATCAGTCGGACGTCGTCGCGGACGGGTCGACGGCGAGGATGCGGGCCGAGCATCGTCGAGAACAAATACTAGCTATATGCCCGCAAAAAGTAGCATCTTTTTAATGATTGAATTTTGATAACTAAAATTTCTAACATTTCTATATAACACTAATTATGCTATCATTGCATATGTCAAAATTCTATATGCTATTTCATACTAATTAAGCATCTAACACTAAAAACAGAAAACACAACTTTTATACATCCATTAAAAAACTGAAAAACAACATTATATAAAAAAAATTCATACTAATTAAACACTAATTATATCCATCTAACATGCATTCATACATATATACTAGTGAAAAAATAATAATCTAAAAAATCTAAACTAATTAAACATACAAAATACGTATATACTAATATATACATGCATTAATTCATACATATGTACGTGTGTGTGTGTGTTCATCATGCTTGTGTGTGTGTATGGGCTCGGGGAGGGGCGGCGCCCATGGTGGCCGCCGGGGGCGAGGGAGAGGGGTTAGAGGG
>NC_057812.1:34677849-34690555 GCF_018294505.1 Triticum aestivum
GATGGGGACGGGCCCGGGGCGGCGACGGAGACGAGGGCGGCGACGGCGACGGCGTCGATCGATCGGGGCACGCGGGCGGTGCTTCAATGGGGAAACAGAGGAAGAAACAGAGGGAGAATGAAATTTTCGTAAGTGTTGTATATATAGAAGGCACCTTTAGTACCGGTTGGAGCCACCAACCGGTACTAAAGGCTTGTTTTGGTCAGGCCAAGCGGCAGGAACCGCACCCCCTTTAGTACCGGTTGGTGGCTCCAACCAGTACTAAAGGCCCCCTTTAGTACCGGTTGGTGCCACGAACCGGTACTAAAGGGGGTGCGCTGGCGCAGGTGCGGTGCGCAAGTTTAGTCCCACCTCGCTAGCCGAGGGGCGACCGCACTGGTTTATAAACCCCCGTGCGGTAGCTCTCTCGAGCTCCTCTCCAAAGCAGGCCTACTGGGCCTACATGTTCTGTGCTGCCCTGTTGGCCTACTGGGCCTTTGCGGGCCTGCATCCTGGCCCAAGAACAGGTTGGGTTTCTAGTCGTATGCAGGCCGCTCTGGCCTAGTAGGCGGGCTTTTTTTTGCTTTATTTATTTTTGAGTTGTTTTTTTGCGTATTTAGAGTTTCTTTGTGAATATTTTTGCTTTAGGTACAAAAAATTACAAACTTTCTATTAGTGCCCGTAGTTTTCAAATTTGAATAGTTTAAATTTTGAATTATTTGAAATTAGTGTGAATCACTAGTTTGTGAATAACTTAACTTTAAAAATCAGTAAAGGCATGAAAGAATTTGTTTGCACATAAAATTCCTTCGCGTTTCAAATGCCAAAACACATAATTAACTACCCTAACTATTACATAGATTCCCTTCTGGGTGTGAAACACAGAAGAAAGTGATGATAGTGAAGCCGATCACATCCCAGATCTTTGAGTGTGAAACTTTTTCTTCGCGTGTGTCCCTTTGCGCTGTAACCATGGAAAATCTTCATCATTTAACGGGATGCTCGGGTCAATATTCACTGTGAATGGAGCAATTTCATAAAACTTTTCATAATCTTCTGACTTGTCTGTCATGTCATCCACTCCCATGATGTTTCTCTTCCCAGAAAGAACTATGTGCCGCTTTGGCTCATCGTACGATGCATTCGCTTCCTTATCTTTTCTTTTTCTTGGCTTGGTAGACATGTCCTTCACATAGAAAACTTGTGCCACATCATTGGCTAGGACGAATGGTTCGTCTGCATACGCAAGATTGTTGAGATCCACTGTTGTCATTCTGTACTGCGGGTCTTCCGTTACCCCGCCTCGTGTCATATTGACTCATTTGCACCGAAACAAAGGGACCTTCAAACCACGTCAATAGTCAAGTTCCCATATGTCCTGTATATAACCATAATATGTTTCCTTTCCCGTCTTGGTTTCTGCATCAAAGCGGACACCACTGTTTTGGTTGGTGCTCTTCTTATCTTGGGCGATCATGTAAAATGTATTACCATTTATCTCGTACCCTTTGAAAGTCATTATATTCGAAGATGGTAACTGGGACAGCAAGTACAGGTCATCTTCAATAGAGGTGTCATGCATGGTACGTGTCTGCAACCAGCTGGCGAAACTCCTGGTTTGTTCACATGTAATCCAGTCATCAGACCGCTCCGGGTGTTTGGAGCGTAGCAAATTCTTGTGTTCATCCATATACGGAGCCACCAAGGCGGAATTCTGTAGAACTGTGTAGTGTGCTTCAGTGAGAGAATGTCCGTCCATACATATTATTTGTTCCCCTCCTAGCGTGCCTTTTCCATCCAGTCTGCCCTTATGCCGCGATTCAGGAACACCAATCGGCTTAAGGTCAGGAATAAAGTCAATACAAAACTCAATGACCTCCTCATTTTGACGGCCCTTGGAGATGCTTCCTTCTGGCCTAGCACGGTTATGAACATATTTCTTTAAGACTCCCATGAACCTCTCAAAGGGGAACATATTGTGTAGAAATACAAGACCCAAAATGTTAATATCTTCGCATAGGTGAAGTAGGACGTGCGTCATGATGTTGAAGAAGGATGGTGGTAACACCAACTCGAAACTGACAAGACATTGCACCAAATCATTCTCTAACCTTGGTATGATTTCTGGATCGATTACCTTCTGAGAGATTGCATTGAGAAATGCACATAGCTTCACAATGGCTAATCGAACGTTTTTCGGTAGAAGCCCCCTCAATGCAACCGGAAGCAGTTGCGTCATAATCACGTGGCAGTCATGAGACTTTAGGTTCTGGAACTTTTTCTCTGCCATGTTTATTATTCCCTTTATATTCGACGAGAAGCCAGACGGTACCTTAATACTGAGCAGGCATTCAAAGAAGATTTCCTTCTCTTCTTTGGTAAGAGCGTAGCTTGCATGACCCTGATGTATGCCGTCTTTTCCATGCATACGTTGCTGGTCCTCTCGTGCCTCAGGTGTATCTTTTGTCTTCCCATACACACCCAAGAAGCCAAGCAGGGTCACACAAAGATTCTTCATCACGTGCATCACGTCGATTGCGGAGCGGACCTCTAGGTCTTTTCAATAGGGAAGGTCCCAAAATATAGATTTCTTCTTCCACATGGATGCGCGTCCGTCAGCGTCATTCGGAACAGGTTGTCCACCAGGACCCTTTCCAAAGACCACCTTCAAATCCTTGACCATATCATGTACATCAGCACCAGTACGGTGGCGAGGCTTCGTCCGGTGATCCGCCTCACCTTTGAAATGCTTGCCTTTCTTTCTTACGGGATGCCTACTCGAAAGAAATCGACGATGTCCCAGGTACACATTCTTCTTACAATTAGCCAAATATATACTGTCGGTATCGTCCAAATAGTGCGTGCATGCGCGGTATCCCTTGTTTGTCTGTCCTGAAAGGTTACTGAGAGCAGGCCAATCATTGATGGTCACGAACAGCAACGCCTTTAGGTCAAATTCTTCCTCCATGTGCTCATCCCACGCACGTACACCTGTTCCATTCCACAGTTGTAAGAGTTCTTCAACTAATGGCCTTATGTACACATCAATGTCGTTGCCGGGTTGCTTAGGGCCTTGGATGAGCACTGGCATCATAATGAACTTCCGCTTCATGCACAACCAAGGAGGAAGGTTATACAAACATAGAGTCGCAGGCCAGGTGCTATGGTTGCTGCTCTGCTCCCCAAAAGGATTAATGCCATCTGCGCTTAGACCAAACCATACGCTCCTTGCGTCATCTGCAAACTCCTTCCCGTACTTTCTTTCGATTTTTCTCCACTGCAACCCGTCAGCGGGTACTCTCAAATTTCTGTCTTTCTTACGGTCTTCTCTGTGCCATCGCATCGCCTTGGCATGCTCTTTGTTTTGGAACAAACGTTTCAACCGTGGTATTATAGGAGCATACCACATCACCTTGGCAAGAATCTTCTTCCTGGGGCGCTCGCCCTCGACATCACCAGGGTCATCGCGGCTGATCTTATAGCACAATGCACCACATACTGGGCAAGCGTTCAAACCCTCATACTCACCACGGTAGAGGATGCAATCATTAGGGCATGCATGTATCTTCTGCACCTCTAACCCTAGAGGGCAGACAGCATTCTTTGCTTCGTACGTACTCTCGGGCAATTCGTTGTCCTTTGGAAGCATATCCTTTATCATTACCAGCAACTTTCCAAATCCCTTGTCAGATACACCATTCTCTGCCTTCCATTGCAGCAATTCTAGTGTGGTGCCCAGCTTTTTCTTGTCACCTACGCAATTCGGGTACAATAATTTTTTGTGATCCTCTAACATGCGCTGCAACTTCTTCTTCTCCAAATCACTTGAGCAGTTTCCTTTGCATCGGCAATGGCCCGACCTAGATCATCAACGGGCTCATCTGATGCCTCTTCTTCAGCTTCTTCCTGCATTGCCGGCTCAGCTTCTTCCCGCATTACCGGCTCAGCTTCTTCCCCCATTATTGTATCATCGTATTCAGGGAACCCATGGCCAGGATAGCTATCGTTATCCTCTTCTTCTTCATTGTCTTCCATCATAACCCCTCTTTCTCCGTGCTTGGTCCAAACATTATAGTGGGGCATGAAACCGGACTTAAACAGGTGGACGTGAATGGTTCTTGATGTAGAGTAATTGTGACCATTCTTACAACCAGCACATGGACAAGGCATAAAACCATCCGCCCGCTTGTTTGCCTCAGCCGCAAGCAGAAAAGTATGCACGCCCTCAACGAACTGGGGAGAGCATCGGTCATCGTACATCCATTGCCGGCTCATCTTCATTACACAACACCGAATAGACCAAATTAATACAAGTTCATACATAAAGTTCATACAACACTTAAATGCAACAAACAAATAACTCTCTAGCTAAAGCATTTAAATGCAACAACAAATGCGATCAGGATCGCAACTAAGGTAACAATGGATCCAACAGCATAATGATACCAAGCCTCACTATCGATGGCATATTTTCTAATCTTTCTAATCTTCAAGCGCATTTTCTTCATCTTGATCTTGTGATCATCGACGACATCGGCAACATGCAACTCCAATTCCATCTTCTCCCCCTCAATTCTTTTCAATTTTTCTTTCAAGTACTCATTTTCTCTTTCAACTAAATTTAACCTCTCGACAATAGGGTCGGTTGGAATTTCCGGTTCACATACCTCCTAGAAAAAATTTCTATGTCAACTTGATGGGCATAACTTGTCATAAACACGAAATGCAACTAGTTTTAAAAGAGAATATATATACCACATCCGAATCATAACAAGGACGAGGGCCGACGGGGACGGATATCAAAACCATAGCACTATATGTATAACAAACAACGTACGGGTAAGATAATTATACGAGTAACTATATATCCAAATCACACAAACATCAATTTTTATATAAAATTTCATGAACAAGAGGCTCACCACAAGGTGGTGCCGGCGACGGGATGGTGCGGGTGATCGACGGTGGTTACGACGGAGATTTAGAAGGCACTAAGTAAACCACACCTACATATGCAAACTAAGTGTTATTTTTGACCTCAAATTGCATATAAATCAAATACTAGCACATATATATATATCCTCCCAAATTACTAAACTCACAAATTAATCACTATATAAAGCATTGCAAGAGCTAATCTAGCAATGAGAGATGAAAGGACAAAGTTGCTAACCTTTGTGATCATTTGAATGGATGGGGGCCTTCAAATCTTGACAAATTGTGGGCAAAATGTGTGATGAGCTCGAGAGGAAGAGGGGAAGAACAGAGAGAGGAGAGGGGAAAGGGGAAGAACAGAGCGAGCTCGGGTGGACGAAGGGTTTATGTAGGACGACCTTTAGTACCGGTTCGTGCCAAGAACCGGTACTAAAGGGGCTGGAGGGGCCCCAGTCTGACAACATCCTGCCACCACTCTCATTAGTACCGGTTCATGGCACGAACCGGTGCTAAAGGTTCGCCACGAACCGGTACTAATGAAAGCGGCCCGGCTAGCCGTTGGAACCGGCACTAATGTATACATTAGTGCCGGCTCAAATACAAACCGGCACTAATGTGCTTCACGTTTGACCGAAAAGTCCATTCTGCACCCGAGCTCATATGCTCCCGCATGAACAGTAAAATCAAAAAAAATTCAAAAAATTCCAAATTTTTTTTGAGACAAACATTGACAAAAGTTCTAAGTGCGTGCAAAAATTCGTCATGAAATCACATTCCTAGAAGGCGTGGCAGAAAAAACAAATTCAGTGCTTCAAAATGTGTTTGAAAGTAGCTTTTTCAGAGTACTTTTTTTGTTTTTTTTGCCACGCCTTCTAGGAATGTGATTTCATGACGAATTTTTGCAGGCACTTAGAACTTTTGTCAATGTTTCACACAAAAAAAATTGGAATTTTTTGAATTTTTTTTTTCGATTTTACTGTTCATGCGGGAGCATATGAGCTCGGGTGCAGATTAGCCGCGTCCACGTTTGACCCTTTTTCTACTAGTGTACGTGTATTACTTTGATCTTTCATCTGTGTTCGTCATGTTTACCCTTGTGAGAGGTTTGTCATCTCTATGTCCGAGTAGTACCCCTAGTGCATAGTCAGCGAACCAAGGATTAGGTGAAGTATACTTAGCAACATTAAAATTTGCATAATCAGTGAACCAAGGATTAGTATGAGAGGAAACTTTCACGACAGGTAATTCCTCATCCAAAAAACTATTGTTAACGGGAATAGGATCAATAGGTATGTTTTCCATCATATATAAATTATCAACCCCTCGATTATTAGCTCATTTTCTATCCACAATATGCATATCAAATTCTTGTAAAAATAAAACCCATCTAATAAGCCTAGGATTAGTATATTTCTTTTCTATAAGATACTTAATAGCAGCATGATCAATATGAATAGTATCTTCAGAATAAACAATAAAAAATTAGAATTTATCACGTTCAAAGGCAAGAACTAAAAATTCATTTTCAGTAGTAGCATAGTTTCTTTGAGTTGTGTCTAAAGTTTGCTAGCATAATAGATAACATTCAGTTCCTTATGAACCCTTTGCCCAAGAACACCAACAACACAATCACTAGCACCACATATAATTTCAAAAGGCAAATTCCATTTAGGTGGTTCAACTATAGGAGCAGCGAATAAAGCTTTCACAAGAATTTCAAAGGCTTCCTTGCAATCATCATCAAAAAGAAAATGACATCTTCTTTCAAAATATTAGTAATTAGTATAGACATTTTTGAGAAATCTTTAATAAACCTCCTATAAAAACCAGCATGATCAAGAGAACGTTGTGTACCTTTAATATCTGAAGGACAAGACATCTTCTCAATAGCTTCAACTTTGGCTCTGACAACTTAAAAACCTTTTTCAAAAATTCTATGCCCAAGGACAATACCTTCATTTACCATAAAGTTACACTTTTCCCAATTTAAGACAACGTGAGTTCCCTCACGTCTCTATAAAACCATGTTAAGATTGTGCAAGCAATCAAAAGAAGTTCCATAGACAAAAAATGGTCTGTGAATACTTTCATGATCTTCTTACAAAAATCAACAAAGATAGCAACCATACTTTTTGAAAAAGTAGCAGGTGTATTACACAAACGAAAATGCATACGTCTATAAAAAAAGTTCAGAAATGATAGGTGAAAGTTGTTTTCTCTTCATTTTTAGGATAAACAACTATTTGAGAGAAACCAGAATAACCATCAAGATAACAAAAAAGTGTTTGGCTAGATAGTCTTTCTAACTTGGACCAATAAAGGCAAGAGATAATGATCTATCCTAATAGATTTATTTAATTTCCTGAAATCAATGCAAATTCTATAACCAACAAGAATTCTTTGTCGTATAAGTTCATTTTCATCATTAGGAACAACAATAATTTCTCTTTCCTTATCAACACAATGAACATGACTAACCCATCTACTATCATATATAGGGTAGATTATACCTGCTTCTAAGAGTTTGAGAATTTCTTTCCTTACGACTTCCTTCATCTTAGGATTCAAGAAGCGTTGATGATCTATAACAGGCTTGGCATCAGATTCCATATGAATCTAGTGCATACAGAGAGTAGGATAATGCCTTTAAGATCGTCCTGAGTGTAACCAATTGCCCCTCAATGTTTCTTTAGAACAACGAGTAAATTTTCTTCCTCATGCACTGAAAGGTTAGCATCAATAATAATAGGATATATTTTATTTTCATCTAAATAGGCATATTTCAATTTATCAGGTAAATATTAAAGTTCAGACAAAGGATGAGCTTTTGGAGGTTCAAGCTCTCCTAAAATTTCAACAGGAAGATTATGTTTCACCATGATAATATTATATTAAGGAGTGTCTATGTAATCACAATATAAATTTTCAACCCCGTAATATGAATATCTATGAAAGTAAAATTTTATTGTCAAACATTTTCAGAGCAATAAATTCCATGCTTGCATTTTGCAATGGCTACTTTACTTGTTAGTACAATAGATAGATAGGTAGATATAATTTATTTTCATAACATTTTCAGATCAATGAATAAGATGATCTCACATTTGCAAGGGCCACTTTGTAGTATAGACAGACAGATAGATAGATAGATAGATAGATAGTTTTTTTTCAATGTTTACAGAAATAGATACGATGCTCTCACATTTGCGAGGACCACTTTACTAGTTAGTATAATAGATAGATAGATAGATACATAGATAGATAGATACACAGATTGATTGATTGATTGATTGATAGATACATACATACGTAAATGATAAATATATAGATAGATAGAGGGATAAATAGATAGATAGATAGATAGATAGATAGATATAGACAATAGATAGATAGATAGATAGATAGATGGATAGATAGATAGATGGATAGATAGATAGATGGATAGATAGATAGATAGATAGATAGATAGATAGATAGATAGATAGATAGATCAACTGATTGATAGATAGATACATAAATATATAGATAGATAGAGGGGTAGATAGATAGATAGATAGATAGATAGATAGATAGATAGATAGAGGGAAGTGCATGGACGAATCCAGGTACATATGAACCCACTTAAAAAACACTTTTCTAAATGCTAAAAAACTGAAAAAGGTTGCATGGGTACGTCTCCATGTTCTATGTGCGTGCATAAAGTTTTACGGAAAAATAATTTTTTTTGTGGCCAATGCAAAAAAACAAAACAAAATTTGTGTTTGTGGAACGCTATTTAGAAGCATTGAAATTTCTCTTTTTTGCAGAGACAAAAGAAAAAAAAAGACATTTTTCACAAAACTTTGTGTCGCGCACACACATTTGCGAACACGTATGTGTGAATTTTTCTTTTAAATTTTTTGACATTTTCAAACGTGCTTAAAATGCTTTTTTTAAGTGGGTGCAGATGCACATGCGTTCAGGACGTGCCCACTCAATAGATGGATGGGTGGATAGATAGCGAGGGTGTTATTGTAATTTTGATCCTAATCAGATGTAGGGTTTTCCTTGTGCAGTAAAGCATGTAGGGGCATCTCCAAAGGAGACCCTCAAAGCTCTGGTATATGTTCAGATTATGGTGTTCAGACCGTGTCAACTTTTGTTATCCAATGGAGACCCTTATCGGTTCACAAAGTGGTCCGGACGTCGACGTCCGTTTTCCAGTAAATGTGAGACAAACTTAGACCGGAGTCGTGACATGCAATTGACCAACAAGAAAAACCCTACGTGGTACTCCTGTTTTTCTCTCCTTCACATGCATGATCTCCTTCTCCTCTCTCTCCTTTCAATTGGACACCACAACACAATATCCCATCACATGCATGATCCACCTCTATTCTCTCTCCTCCCAATCGGATTAATTTGTGAATATCTTTGGATAGCTCCCTCCCGCATCATGTCTCCCGCATCATGTCCGCAGAACACACCCGGACATAAAAACAGACATTTGTCGTGTCCATTTGCGGGTCAGCTTTGGAGATGCCCTAACCTCCCCTGGCATCTTTATACATATGCATCCGTTGGGCCTCATCAGCCACGCACAAAGGCTAAGAACAAATTAAACGTCACACAAAACGATCTGATCAGAGAGACTAGTGGAGAGCAAGGGAAAAACTTGCACTAAGAGCTCATGATGGCGCTGGCCAAGACGATCGCGCTGCTGGTGTGCCTCCTAGGCACAGCGGGAGGCACATCGGGGGCAAATTGCATCCCGCGGCCGAGGTCGGTGACCTTCACGCCGCGCTCAGCCGCTAGTATCTTTACTGCTCGCACACCGCCGCCCATGGTCGATTGGCGTGCGCATGGTGCTGTCACGCCGGTCATGGACCAGGGAGTTCTCGGTAACGAAATGGAGCTCGTTGCTTGCTTATTACTCCTTCCGTCCCGAATTATTTGTTTTAGATACGGATGTATCTAACACGAAAAGGTGTCTAGATAAGCAATTTGGGACTATGATGATACTAGTCTATGAACTACTACTAGGCTCGCACTACATGAATGGAAGATAATTTGGGACGAATGTGATACTAGTCTATGAACTACTACTAGGCTCTTAGAACATGAATGGAACCTTACTTTGTCCTTCCGTCCCTTCCTTACCAAGTAATATATCTGATCTACATGCACAGGTTCCTGCTGGGCTATCTCGACGGCGGGCGCCATCGAGGGGCTGCACAAGATCCGCTCCGGAAGACTTGTCCGCCTATCGAGCCAGCAGATATACGACTGCTCCAACAAAAGCATGATCGAGTCGCACCTCAGGGCGTACGACTGGGTCCTCCGCAACGGAGGCGTTGCCTCTGAGGAGACGTACCCGTACGTGGACCGAGTCCAAGACTGCAAGCGGGAGAAGCTGCATATGATCTCTGCGTCCATCACAAGCTTCGTCTGGACCATACGAACCGAGCAAGAGCTCTTGCTCGCCGTCTCTCAGCAGCCGGTGACCGTCAAGATGTCGGTCGAACCAGCAAGCTTCCTCAACTACACAGGAGGCA
Source organism: Triticum aestivum (assembly GCF_018294505.1). Lineage (NCBI taxonomy): Eukaryota > Viridiplantae > Streptophyta > Magnoliopsida > Poales > Poaceae > Triticum > Triticum aestivum. The sequence goes on from NC_057812.1 coordinate 34,688,298, forward strand.
TCTTCTCGGGACCGTGCGGGCAGGCTGGCCACTCCATGTTGGCAGTGGGTTATGGCGCCCTTACCGACGGCAGAAAATACTGGATCTTAAAAAGTTCGTATGGCGTCCATTGGGGTGATCACGGCTACTTCTACGTGCAACGTGGACCTGGCCACGATGCAGGCCTCTGCGGCATTGCGAATTACGCCGCACATCCGGTCTAGACTCTAGACCACTACTCCATCCGTCTTAATAATGAAGACTTACAAAGTTCGGTCAAGTGTGTAAGCAAAAACTATCAAGAATTACAATACTAAATAGATACAATATAATAAAATACGTTTTTTGTGCATTTAGTGATACTAACTTTGTATTATAGTTGTTGGTAGTATTAATTGTCTACAAAATGATAAAAAAATTACACCATTTGATTTGAGATAAAAATTAGGCCTTCTTCTGGAAGCGGAGGGAGTGCTAGCTATCTAGGATCTAACAACTGTGAGGGTAGTCCAATTGCTTCACCTTGGACTATATCTTTGTCATAACCCCTAGATGTGGCACACTATTTAGTGAGAAAAAAGAGGGGTATGATATCTTCATCTACATATAGCTATTAGCGCCAAAATCAAGATAACTCATACTTTTCCTCTCACATAAAACACATTAAATGAGGGATCTGTTAGATACAATCCACTAGAGAAGATATCAAAATATATGTTTAATGCATATGATGTAGCTTAACATGTAGTGCGGTGGGAGTGCCTTAATGTATGCTGGCAAATTATGCATGCACACTATTAGCCATTGTGGTATATAAACTGAAATAACCTTGATGTGTGATGATGTAGTGTGTGGTGGAATAATAATAAGATGAGCGCGGCAGACTATTGGCACTGGACTTGTTCATCAATTCATGACCTTTCCTAGTTTTTCTATTTTCCAGTCATGATCTCTCTTCCTCCGTACTTTCAGTGGTATAGCATTTACATATTTATATACTTTGAATCGAACAAACTGCTTTAATAAACCACCCAAACAAATATTAGAATCCATGCAACCACTAGATAGTTGACACCTCACCATTGCTTTGTCGGCCAACAATTTCAAGTGTGTACAAATTTGTGCAAAATCCCCCCAATCCCAAGAGTATAATTCCTTAATATCATAGCAAACCAGTTATATATACGTGCAAAATCCTGCTTGCTCACTTAATTTTTTTAAACAAACGCCCTGCATGCTTGCTGGGATTTCAGCCCATCCGACAACTTCTTTGATAGAAAATGAACACAAGGAGACATCTCACATTGGAAAAGAGTATGGTTAGCATTCTCAGGCCGAGACTGCAAACAAAACACATTTTTTGTTGCCTTTCCATACCGTTTCAATCGTGTACGCCATTTCCTAGGCTATGTTGCTAAGCAACCAACACTAAGACTTTGAGTTCTTTTACTCTGTTTGTACATCATGTGAGCCATCCATCCTTTTTATCATCATATATCAAATGTGCTTGATTGGTTAACTAGAAACACGAGAAACAAGGAATCTATACCATACCCTGCGCGTTTCCGTGGAATTGGATATATAGTTTCTACACATTGTGTAGAATACTAATTCATTCCTTACAATCTAAACTATATGAGAAATTCTGCATAAAAATAATATTATCATGAAAAGTTGTGCATGCTACGATAAAATACAATGCAATTTAAAACCCGCTTAGAATGCACTAATGCATGTCGCATGGTGAAGGATTTTCATGCATAGATCAGATGAATGCTAATGGAGCAAGCTAGAAATCTAACGGTACAACAATTTTGATGATGTGGAAGCACACATGTTGATGTAATTAGAAGTACTAGAGGGGATCACTCTCTTAGGTATATAGGATAAGCTAGTAAATATCACAAGAAATGAAAACATCCCGCCATTAATTTGGTAGGCCATTTTTAATAAGAAACATAAGAATTAAATTTTCATAATGGCAGATTTTTAATGGCCAGTGGGCCTGCATTACACCTTTTAATCTTTGTCGCACGACCAGTCTTGCACATACAATCTATCCATCTACCTATCTTCCATTATATACTAAAAGCACTATATAGATCAAAATAGATAAATGTGCTAGAAAATCCCACAAAACTCACAAATATATGGCCGTTAATTAGATAATGACAGACGATGGATCCCGGTTGATGTGAAAATAATTACCCACCTATGCCCTTAGTTAATTTTCCTCTCACCTCTTTGATGATCGTGTACCAAAAGCATTAGATTCGATT